>NC_042999.1:174068489-174080989 GCF_006345805.1 Octopus sinensis
GTATGCGATAAATATATTTTTTTGTAAAAATAATTACAATCTTCGTCGGTGATAATTATCTCTTTGAAATTGAAAGTTGGTGAAATATTCAAAAAATTGCAAATTGTAAGTAATCAGACTTGTGATTTGCATAAGCGAGAACAACAATAACATTGATGAGGATGATGAGGATGATGATGACGACAACGACGACGACGACAACGACGACGACGACAACGAAGACGACAATGTCGACGACGATGATGATGTGACGACAAACACGATGTTCGGTTGAAGGAAATTTAATTTTTAAAATCTTGAAATAAGTTTCAATGTAGTTATAAAAAGATGTGTGTGTGTGTGTGTGTGTGTGTGTGTGTGTGTGTTTCTGTGTGTCTGTGTGTGTCTGTGCAGTAGATGTTACGAGATGAAGGTGATTGTGGGGCAGGTTAAGAGAGATAGAGGTCGGATTTGATGGGTGGACGGCAGTAATGTCTGGTTTGAAGGATAGCAGAGTGGCGTTATTCAATCTTTTTAGTGCATATGTGTACATGCAAGCATACGCTCGCATGTATGTGTGTGAGTGAGTGGATGATATCTATGTAGGAGTATAAATGCGTGTGCAAGTATGTAAGAGAATATGCACGTAAAAGAGATCCTTTTGTACGCGATTTTGCATAGGCGAAACGATGCGGCGAATATGTCGTGCATGAGATATACTTTCCTTTCTCAAACAAACGCGTGCACACACACACGCACACAAACACACACACACACACACACACACACATACATATATATATATTTACACAGTAAGTTTCTTTCAGTTTCCGTTAACCAAATCTACTCACAAGGTATTGGTCAATCCGAGGTTATAGCAGAAGACTCTTCACCAAGGTGCCACGCAGTGGGATGGACCCTAGAACAATGTGTTTAAGGAACAAGCTTCTACAAAACAGCCACGCCTAGTGCATGTACGCGTGTGTGTGAGCGTGTGTGTGGATATGTGTATGAGAAAGGAAAAGTGTTCTGCGTGTGAGAGAGAGAGAGAAAGTGTACGTGTTTCTACACGAGGCACAAGGCCCGAAATTTTGGGGGAGGGAGCCAGTCGCTTAGATCGACCCCAGTACGCAACTAGTACTTAATTTATCGACCCCGAAAGGATGAAATGGAAACTCGGCCTCGGTGGCATTTGAAATGTGTTTGTACGTGTGCTGGAGAGAATGTCTATAGGTGAATATGCTTATCATCTGATCGTGTATATAGCTATTTGTGTATGTACGTATGAGCGCTTATCTACTTAGATGTTTGAGCGGAGTGCGTGTAGGCAAATGGATATGTATGTACATCAATCATAACTTTATGACAGTAAAAGGGATGTGACATTATTTGAAGAAGTGATGGATACTGATGTCTAAGTTTTTTTACATGTTTAAGAAAATATCACAATATAATTAAAAAAACTTTAGTCATACATAGATCGAATTAAAGTTTATAGAAATATCAAGTATCAGGAAATAAATGGAAATATATATGATTTTTGTAGATATTTGTTCTTGTAGGCGATCATTTTTGTAGGTTTTAGCTTGTCAGGCAACCTATAGACAGACAATCATATATATAGACTTGTGATCATTAGATATGATTACTTGCATCTGAAATGGCTTCTGTAACATGACTGAGGAGAAAGTCAGCCGATAATGCTTAACTTGTCTTCTTGTGCATAACTCACTCGGTCTGACGCTAGATTTATCAATCATGCGCTAAAGGCTTTTCCTTAGAAAAAAAATTGTAATTATTAATATATTTCGAGAAATGCTCAGTGGATATGTTTCAATTCTGTAGCTTTTTTTCAAAGACTCATTGTCATCATGTGAAGGCATGTATGACGACCGAGGGCATATGGAGATATGCGCAAAATGAATAAGTTGTACAACTAATTATTTTCATCGTTATATAAACTACATCCTTTCTATGTATTAAGTGTCACTTATTTTAGCGTGCCATCGTATGTGTGTGTGCGTGTGTGGGAGTTTGTATATGTATGTGTGTGTGCATGTGTGCGTGTAGTGTGCGCGCGCGTGTGTGTGTGTGAAAGTTGCAGTGGTAGAACATCTGAATATTCCTACGGACCAATTCAGCCGTGTGGTTTTCATTTTCATGTGTATGATGAAAATTATTTTGTTCCATTTTTTTGTACTGTTCTTTGATATTTTCCCGCCTGCCTCAACTCGAACTTTACGTGAATATAACAGCTAGTCTTATATTCAGTACAATTATGATGCGCAATTCCTTAAAAAATATTTAAAATTATGTCGAAGACCTGCTATAAAAACCTAGGGAATTTTTTATCATTTCGAACAGGTCAAGTGATCATGATATCTTATAATATTTTCCATTACCTGGTGTGATGCTAAAGTCAATTTCAAGGGAACTATCTACATTATAATGAAAGCTGAATGCAAGAAGATTCTATGTCTTGGTTTCAGAGTTTTCTTCCTTCCATTAGGTAACAGAATTGTTATCTTATTTAAAGGGCCTTCCTTTCATTTTACTTATTTCAACATTACTGTTTAGTGCTAGGAGCAAGAACCGAAAGAGTGTCGAAAAATATTTCTTGCTGTATTTAGTTACACTTTTTTTTCTTTATGAGCTAAAATTCCACTGCAGTCGTCTATATCACTCATCCTTCATTTGTTGATTAAATTAATCCCAGTTAAATCATGGTGCCGTGGAGGCGCGTGGCTTAGTGGTTAGGGTGTCAGCACCATAATCGTAAGATTGTGATTTCGATTCCTGGACCAGGCGACGCGTTGTGTTCTTGAGCAAGACACTACATTTCACGTTGCTCCAGTCCATTCAGCTGGCAAAAATGAGTAACGCTGCGATGGACTGGCGTCCTGTCCAGCTGGGGGACGTATACGCCATAGAGACCGGGAAACCGGGTCCATGAGCCTGGCTAGCTTTAAAAGAGCGCATTTATTTATTTATTTATTTTAAGTCATTGGTGCCAGGTTAATCAATTTCTTCATCACATTTTATCTTATCTGAACAACTTTGGCCTACTACATATTTTAGACGGTAATATTTCAAAAATACAGGGTGGGCCAAAAGTCACGCAACAAAGCATGCGATATATTAGTTATACTACCTTACGTTTATTGCTTTGATGAAAACTCTCAGCTTATTTTGCTGGGCACGATGGAAAGGGTCAGCTGTCCAAAGCCAGCAAACTAATATGACACTTGTTTACTGATCATGCAACAGCAACTATATAGCATATGTGGTGCATGTTATTTATGTTGTTGTTGTTCATTTTCATCATCATGTAGAAGCACGTGCGTATTCATTATTATTTTATATATATTTTATTCAGTTTTAGAAAAATAAAACGTCTGGAAATTCCAGAGCAGATGGAACATATTTTTAGCGTAACTTTTAGCCCACCCTGAATTATTGGTAATAACCTGAATATTACTAAAACAATATATTGAAATATAAAAATATGATATAATCACTGTTTAAAATATTTGGCTAAACTAACAACAATATTTATAGAAAATATAAATTCAGATGAACGAAGAAGAAAAATCATATTAAATTAGAAACAAATCTTAATAGGAAAACTATGTGTGTCAAACTTCCATTAGCGAATGAGATTTTTTTCATTCTGTTGTCGCACCTCTTTGCTTCAAAATATCCCCACGTGTTGTTTTCCTAATTAGCACATTATTCATATTTATCAGGGTTTTTCATATCTCTATATCTTGAAAAAATACGAAACATTCGCTTATATACTCACATTTATACGCATGCACACACTCATGCGTGTGTATGTATAATTAAGAGAGAGAGAGAATGTATGCATTACAGATATGAATTATATGTGCGTATATATATATATGTGTTTTCTTAAGGCTCCTAAATTACAAAGAAAACCAAAACATACAATAAAGAACTAAATACACAGAGCGTAGCGCATATTTACATTACGGATGCCCGACGGTGCTTCAAATGCTACGATACACGTCGGAGAGAAGTAGTCCAGCCAGTCTTTCAATAGATATGTGTGTGTATACATGTACGTGTGTGTGTGTGTGTGTGTGTGTGTGTGTGTGTGTGTGTGTTGTGTGTGTGTGTGAATTAAGAATGGACTAAGCGGATAAAGAGTATACACGCGGAAGGAAAGGATGGTTGAATTGGTCACAGATATGTGACGAAAGATTTACGGAGAATAGACATAAAATAAAATAAGAACAGTAATAAACAAGGGATGAACGTGTATATAGTGCGTGTGTTTATTGGCAAAAGAAAAATGACCGTCCCAAAATGTTACAATATCTGCTACGACACACGGTTTCACGTCTGGAATTTTGCAACACACATTCATAGACGTAGAATATGTAAATATATATATGTATGTATGTATAATGATCATTACATATGTTGCTTTTCTTGGTGCAAATTTGGCTTACAGTTGTTTTCAGTAGTCATTGCAGCTACATCACCGATAGGTAATTGGCCTATTCATCAGTTGAGAAAAATTGAACAACCTAAAGAATTTAATGTTACTTTCGTCAGAGCCATTTCTGATTATAACGAAGCAGAACACTGAAAGAATGGTGAGTGCGTGAAGGAGGGAGGAAAAGAAGATGATAAGATGCAAGTAGAATAGAGAAAAGTGGAAGACGGGTAAGAGGTCGCAAAATCCTATAGCAGTGGGAGAAAACGGTGTTTCTTGTGCTTAGAGGAAATTTTCCAGAACATTACATCCAAGCACAAATTAATTAACAATAAGAAAGAAAAATTTTGTTGTCCACACAGGATTAAATATACGTTTAATAAATTCAAATAAATAAAATTAAATAGATATTATAAGAATAGATATACGTCTAATAAATCCAAATAAATATAATTAAATAGGCATTATGTGAATTAGGTATTATGTGAATATCTAGAATTAAAGGATTCTATAATATTAATCAAATAGAGGAAAAAATATTGAAACCCTTACTATCAGCTGATGCATCGAAACAATAAATTAATAGTTATATTAAATAAATGAGGGATAGAGAGCTTACTACACTCATAAGGAAAAAGAATATATATGTATATATGTGTGTTTGTGAGTGTGTGCGTGTGTTTATATTTAATAGGTTTTAAATAATAAATAAACACTCCGTGAACGATAAAATTTAGATAAACATAGGAACAAATCTTAAAGTGAAACTCACTCTCACCATTTAGAAATAAGCTAGCTCCATACATATGATACTTAGTGAATAGTACCCCACTAAAAACACATAAAGATCATTTTTTAGATATATAATAACCCAAACTATCAACAAATAAAACTAATAATCTAAATAAATAAACAATAAAAATTGAAATTCTCACAATTAAATAAGTAGAAGTTAAATAATTATATAGATTTGGCTACTTGTATATATTTTTTATTTGTATCTTTGTTTTTTTCTGACATGTGAGTAGGGAGGAGAGTAGCAGACAACATCTAAAAACCGATCTAAATTT
Source organism: Octopus sinensis (assembly GCF_006345805.1). Lineage (NCBI taxonomy): Eukaryota > Metazoa > Mollusca > Cephalopoda > Octopoda > Octopodidae > Octopus > Octopus sinensis. Next base: position 174,074,001 of record NC_042999.1, read on the forward strand.
CAGTAAGAGTGAATACTAGTATGACCTAGTTCTTCAAGACTGCAACTAGCCATTGCCCTCTATGGACGTAGTTTACCCTCTTGCTATTTTAGAACGGAATCCCAAGACACACATGCTGACATACACGAACACACACACACACTGCTATTAAGTATGTAAGGAGCTCTCCATCCAATTAGAATATAAATAAATATATAGAAACATTTGTCAATTTTGCCCTGAAGAGACTTTTATCTTTTAAATTCATAATGCAATTTTAATTGCAAAATATGAATGAAGGTGGGAATTGAAACGTGCGTAGGCGACATGAAATTGACTAATATATAATTAAATTGATATTTTTCTGTGTTCAATTTCACCATTTGCTTTATATGACACACACATACACACACACACACACCACACACACACACACACACACATATATATATATATATATATAATATATATATATATATATATGCATTATGTATGTATGTATATGTATATGTGTGTGTTTTTGTGTGTGCGTGCCTGTGTAAATTAAGTAAAATAAAAGGTGTATATTACATTGAATTGACCTAAACGTCTACTCTATTTTAACGGTCTGGAACTGATATACCCCCTAACGCCGTTTTATTTGTAAAACAAGTTTCTTTCTGTTATCTTTTAGTAAAAGATGATAATTTATATCTTCTTCCCCTCCTTGATTTGTACCATAATTAATTGTAAGCTCTTGAACACATCCACCAGCTAAATTTTTATATATTGGAAACTTCAACTTTAAACTCCACTTGCAGGGAATTTGTCGGCTAGTCACGGCTTGTCAATGCTTAAAATTCGCTTGATAAGCCTGGGAATTCATGTAATATATGATTTAATCTATTGTGACAACATTAAATAAAGATTCCCAGCGAAACGATTGTCACAAATATAAAACTCCATTCGCCTATTATTTTATATATATACAGATAGAGACAAGAAAATAATTCAGAAATAAGCAAACCACTATTTAAATCAGAAACATTAAATCACGAGCAATAATGTATAGAGTTTTTTGCTGCTTGGAAAGTGGTAACTGTATTGATTCCTAAACTGTACGATTATCAGAAATTTTGCCTCGCATTTATTTATAAGATACGAAAGAACCTAAATATAAGAGCTGTTGGACGAGGGGGATTTAATTTTTATGTTTATCTTGCTATTAAGTAAACAGAAATTATGTGTCGTATAAATATTTCAGCTAAAATCTTATTATTGATTTGTGCTCTTGCATTACGGTATTATACCAAGTATTAAAGCTGAATTATTGTTTTTTTTTTTTAAATAAGAGATTTAGATAAAAAGAAATACGGTTAAAGAATCGCTACTCAAAAATGCCCGCAAAATAGGCTATCTTCCTGATAAAGGTACGTTATCGGTGATAGAAAATAAGAGCTGTTAATAAAATTACGATAAGATCACAATTGAATTAATTTCCACGAAGTAAACAGTCAACATTCGTGATGATGATGATGATGATGATATATGTATATATATACATACATACAATATATATACACATATATATGTACACCTATATAATATATATATATATATATATAATATATATATATATATAATATATATATATATATATATATATATATTATCGAATATATTGTATGTATTGCAATGAGCCACTTCTGTCACTTGTTATTGACTGCGGATCACAATGATTTCGGTATCTTCCCACCATATTTATTTATATATTTGTGTATACTGAAACGTGGAAAAACTTTTGCTGTAGCAACACGTGTCTTAAAGTCTGTTGATGCCATTCATATCCCCAACATTTTCTGTAAAGAGGATTTTCTCGAGACAGTTTCCAAAGCGAAGTTATTTCCACGTTTGAGCATGCACGAACGTTCGAAACATATCTGCAACCAGCTTTGCTGGTGCACTGATGGGTACCAGCAGTCGTCACAAAGTCTTTGGGTTCTCGCTGCTTCAACATCAAGGTCTTTCCTCATGGCCCAATATGGAGACGACACTGGAAACAGCTACGCTTCTGCGTAGTGGTTTTATTATCAGTCACCAGTATGAACTGACGTCTGTACAGATACTGGTAGAGTTTCCGCAAGCCAAAAATAATGGCTAGGACTTCTTTGTAGATTTGGTTGTAGACGTGAAAGTCTTGAGTACATTGACAATCGGCCGCTCGCTTCCATCCGCATAGCGATGAAGCAGGACTGCTCCGATTCCAACATTGGACGCGTCGCAAACCAGTCCTAGAGGCTTTTCTGGATCGAAATGTACAAAGACTTGATCTGAGAATAATACGTTTTTCAACTATTCAAACGCTGCTTATTCTTCATATCCTCACTTCCAGGGGGTTACCTTAATGGTTAATTGCTAAAGTGGCTCGGCTGTAGTGGCCAGGTTTGGAATGAACTTCCCATCAAACTGAACCGAACCCAAGAAAGACTTTAAGCTTGAGACGTCCTAAGGAGATGGCATTTTCATGACTGTCTCGAGCTTGGATCACTTCGCGATTCCTTCGGCCGATAAGGTGTGGCTAAGATATTCCACACTGGATTGTGCGAACAGGCACTTTTCACGACTGTATATGCATCCTTTGTCGTTCAGACGAGAAAGCGAACGCCTCAGGGTGCTCAAGTGGTCATTGTCATCTTGCCCGCTGACAAGCATATCGTCTTGGAAGACGACAACTCTAGGCAGATCACTAGTTAAGATGTCCATGATCTCTTGTAAGTAACCAGGCGCTGATTTGATTCCAATTAGAAGTCGTTGCTACGCGGTGAGTGCTGAGGGCTGGCCTTCGTTGACTCTCTGGTGCCAGCTTGATCTGGTTGTAGAAATCAGCAAGGTCAATCCTCCTGTAACAGAACTAGCTGTACCTTATTAAAAACCGGCTTCGCATCAGACTTGAACATCACTTCCAGTTTGAAATCCTTAAGACATTCCAATTCTTCTTTGAAAAGATCTGAGAACTCGTCACAGTGTTTGTGGCAATGTCGTTGCAGGGAAGCATAAGGCTCACTAGAGGTCTTAGGATGCGATGTTCTTGCACCCTCACTCTTGTCTTGATTCTCTATGCATCTCAGTCCAAGAGCATTGTCCACAGAGATTGCCAATGTATGGATAGCGTTTCCTCGCAGCAAGTTCAAGTCAGGGATCTTGGTCTCTATGTAAGGAATTGAGCTTTGTTTACAAGTCATTGGATCCTTAGTTTGGCCCATAAAAGTTCTCAGCACGGGTAGGTCGTGCTTGCTGGCAGACTCATAACGAAGTCTGACATCATACAGCTTCGGTTTTCCTAGTTGTTTCCAGACTAGCAAAGAAACGAAATTTCCTGTAGTTGCAGTGTCCAGTTCTATCATGAACTGTCGGTTCTAGATTGTGACTAGCACAACTACCCAGAGGAATTGTCGGGAACCTCAGCGAGAATTGTTTTGACAAGCTCTGCTTTCGTGATTCTCTTCACGGAAGATTGGGAACGATGTACCCGTTGCTGTTGCTTCTTCTTACAAACAGATTCCAAATGTGCTTCTTGTCAGAAAAGTGGCATTTGACTTCTTTGTAGGGTCAATCTGTCACTTTAAGGGCCTTTCCACATCCGTAACACTTCAACTCAGGGTCTGTAGAATTAGACTACTGGTGGCTTTTTTGTTTACCTTTGTTCTGTCTCTGCTTGACCTTGTTGACAGACCCGGTCTTGGAACCGTAAACAGTTACCTTGGTAGCGATCGCTGCGTCTTCGGCGGTCTCAGTCGCGACTTGAACAGCACAGGCAAAGTTCAGCTCTGTGTCCTTGATCCTTCAAGATAGCTTCATTGTTAACAGAACACGCATCTCTGTCTAAGAGCTTCATCTTCAGGGTCTGTGATCGAAGGAAAGTCACAGGTAGCAGCGTCTTGACGTATACGCGCTGCCAGCTTCTGGAGAGTTTCGCCTGGCTTCCGTTGCATGTCACTCCAGAACTTGAAACGTTCTCGCACAAGGAAACGTTTTAGATCGAATTGTTCTTTCACAAAGTTGACAATTTCCTCCATTGTCAGCTCGTTAATATCCTTGGGTGGACTCTGTTGAGTATCCAGATTCGCCAGTTGTTTATAGATGGTATCGGTTTGATTCGTCAAGAAAACTTGAGCCTTGCGCTGGTCAGGCACGGTGTTGGCCACAACAAAAGTACAGAATCGTGACCAGTAATCAGACCACTGTTCTGATGTTGAATCAAAAGCAGCACATAGTGGGATAGCAGTTGAAGAAGTTGGAAGACGGGACTTGGATTAGAACCCTTTTCAGAAATTTGAACTTGAATCAGCCTTCTCAAAATTTCCATGACTTCTCTGTGCTACTGCATCTGTACCTCCATGTGTTCCCTATGAAGTTGAAACTGTTGTGTGAGTAACTTTATCAGCTCGCGACTGTGTTCCGCCATTGTTGTCAAGATAAAAATGGTAAAATTCTAACTATATTAGATAAAGTATTATATTCCACAAAACTCTTGACAAAACAATAATTTAACTGGTACTAGAAATACAGGAAGACAGAAGCTTATGTGCAAAACTGGTTGTTTACCTTTCAAATAATTGTATTATCAACGTCAAGTTAAAAAGTCCACTCGGCAAGGATAGTCTTTCTTATCCTACCGGCGACGCCAATTTGTTGTGCTTCTCTCGTTCACTTGTAAAGAAGAACACAATGATACACCAAATAGATTTATTATCTGTCTCTCAAACAGTATATAACAAGAAAAGACAAAGGCAAAAGGAGAAACGCCCCACTGCCAGCTCTGCTTATATAGCGATAAGCCATTAGAACATTCTAGAGAGTTCTACAATTTTTCCATTCGATTCTATTGGTAATATTCGCATGCCAGCAATTTCTATTGGATAGATTTTGATGCTAGCGATCTCCACAATACACACACAGCATTTATGAGAATTTTGCTTTATGGCTCTGTAGATGATATGAACATTTTTCAAAATAACTACAGACAGGTATGGAATGAATAGAGCAGAGTATGCTAGGTGGGAGAGAGACAAGGGTGAAAATAGTGATTTCAAATTTTGGCAGAAGGCCAGCAATTTCGAGGGAGGGAGTAAGTTTATTGAATCGACTCCAGCACTCAACTGGTACTTATTTTATCGACTCCGATAGGATAAAAGATAAAGTCGACCTTGGCGGATTTTGAGCTCAGAACAAAGCATTTTGCCCGGTGTGCTAACGATTCTCACAGCTCACAGCTTTAGAGGAAAAAAACATTAAAACTATATTATGTGCAAGGGGAATTGTCCGAAGAACAAATGATGAATGAGGAGGTCTGGGGAAATATATTTATTACAAGGTGTTAAGCCAATCATAAAACTTTATAATTAGTATCTGAAATATTTTTCAAAAAGAATTGAAGAGAAATCATTGATTTTTCTATAAAGGAGCTAGATAAATATATTACTTGTCTTGTCCCTGGTCAAAGGGATTTAATTTAATTATTAATGAATTGTGACTATAGATGTAATCCGGTGTATTTTTTTATTTTTAGGTTTAAAAATTTGTGTTTGATACATCGGATACAAAGAGACCTTGCAGCTACTACGCGCTTACGTACACACACAGACACGTACACACACAATCACATGCACACGTATATACACAAAATGATAGCTCAACTGAGGTTACGTATAAAGAAGCTATTGAGGTACGTGGAAACAATCAACATTTTTTATATATATGAGAACTTCACACGGATAATATTTGATCAGTGAAATGAAAACATTAGTTGGTTGTAATTCTAAAGTTTTCTATTGAGTGTGATGGTGTATATTTGAAGGGACAGGAAAAACACATAAGAAAGCGATGGATAGCACATAAAAGTTGTTTGATGATAAAATTTTAAATAAACAGTTCAAAAGTCTATGTGGTAGATGGTTACTGATTTAAAAGATCTACGTTTTTATTAAGCGAATATTAAAGCGTTGTTAGGGTGCAAAAACACTGATTTATCTAAACAACGGAAGCTCAACAGTGTCCAAAGTGGTAGATAATATAATAGAACCGTTTTATATAGCAGCAGAACAAATATTGGACCTATGTCTATTAAAAATATTGGACAGAATTAGTAGTATACAAAATAATTAAACATAATTATGCGAACAATATTTTGTTTTAAAACACTTTCTTTAGAGAAAAACAGAGTTATGATCAAATCTCTATGGAGATAGTAAATTTTACAATGGCAAAAAACGAAAACATTTGGTATAAATTTTTAAAACGTTGCGCTAACTGTGTTAATTTGATTTGAAAGAAAGTATAATTTATTTAGTAACCGGTTTCGAAATCTATGACTATGTCTTTTATTATATATTGATTTAATGAATTACTACTGTGAATACTTATGTTTAATAGGAATACATGAAGAAGGGTAGACGAGTTTAAACCAACAAACACCTTAGTACAGAAACAAATTACTTGTTTTTGAAACTTGTATACCTCTATAGCTATTAGTTGCTAACTTGTCTTCAGGAAAAGCATACAAATAATAATTAAATGTGTGATTATCAAAAGAGTGCTGGACAAACACATAGTGACGTTTAAAAATAGAGAAAACACTGAAACAAGAATATAAGTAGATAGTTAAGTTACGTTGAAAATTGTAAAGTGTCAATGATCGGTTGAAAAATAATTTACAAAGTTTGTAATACGTAGAAATGATAATACATGCAAATAAGTCGGAAAAAAATTTGCTTAAATAAAACAATTAATTCAAAATTAAATTCATATATTACACCTGAACTTCTGGAACGAACAAGGTATTAGAATTTTTTTATCACGTAACTTTCTGTTATTTGTACTAATTTGAATTGGAATGAATAATAAGTCAATAGGGTGAACACGGTTTGTGCGCTATAATTAACTGAGATGATTAAAGTAGTGAATATTTATTTTCTGAAATGTTTGTTAGGTATACTCTTTCTTCGGAGAAAAAAAATATTTAACATTGGTAA
>NC_042999.1:174085989-174103489 GCF_006345805.1 Octopus sinensis
TCCAACTTAACTCAATAGTTTATTTATGTGTACAGTCATTTCATCTATCGCTAAGTATATGTCTGTATTTTGCAGGATCTCTTTGTATCTGATGTTTCAAAGAGTTTATGAAATTTTTCAGCCTAAAAATCAAAATATACACCGGATTACACCTAAACTCACAATTCATCAATAATTGAATTACCACCCTTTGACCACCGACAAAATAGGTAATATATTGATTTATAAATTTTCTATAAAGAATAACCAATTTCTGTCCACTTCTTTTTCAAAATATTTCCGTTATTTATTTATAAACTTTTATGATTGACTTAACGATTTATAATAAATATATTTCTTCCATCCCACCTCAGCCATTTATACTGTCGCAAACTCTCCCTCTTCCACAAGTACAAACTTTGTTTTCTCTTTTGTTGTGTTCTACTCCCTTATCTTTCTCTGTCTTTCTTTCCACATATATCTACCATTTCTTTTTCAAAATTCCACATATCATCTGAAGATCCGTAAGGTAAAAATAAACAAAACTCATATATATGTGTATGTTTGTTACTTTTCCTGCTCTGATCAGTCATTACTACCACGTAGTGATCATTTACATTGTCACGCGACCTCCTAAAAATAACAACCAGTTTCCCCACAATTTACCCCATAGTGCCTTAAATATGTAAAGGACTCATTGAATAATATGACCTTAGACTAAACATATGCGGTTGACATGTTAGTAAACATCAACCGCGGAGAATTTGTGATCTACTCAGATTCCTAAGTATTGCATAAGATAGTGACAAGTTCTACATACAAATTCATAGATCAGTCCTATGTTTGCAAGCCTATTTTCAAAAGTGTTCCAATCGAGGCCTTCCTGTTTATATAAATCTACGATAACTATATCCAAGAGTTGATAATCTATAATCATTGTTTTGCTAAACTATGATTATCGTGAGCTAAACAGCAACAACTTAAAACTGATAAGGATGGACTTTCAAAGCTCAGTGACATGGTTAAAGTTACATCCTGTGCTCTTCTGAACAAGCAACCTGTGTACCATCTTCACCCAACCTTACGCACTGCACTGGTCTGTTCTTTCATTACAGGTGCTGTGTCTCACACCCACACAATCGTTCTAAACATTTTATAGGAACGTCAAATATTTTGAACTTCCTAGAGTCAGTAAGTAATGTGTAGGGGTTCAACAAAATCTTCAAAAGAATCAATGCCACTAGGAGTGTCTGCATGTAAAGAAGATGAATTCTGATTTATCCCCATGGACCAAATAATAAAAAAGAGTTGGCTCCTCAGTCACTTACCTCACATTATACGACACTCACCAAATATATGTCGTAAAAGCCAGCAATTCGTAATGAATGATGCACGAAATATTGGGAAATTATTTTGAATCAAAAGCAAGTTTTGTTTTCCAAAATAAACCCAACACATTTATAGATTATATGCTAAACAAATCACACTACAAATATCAATTCCAATTCCATGCATGTTTCATATTTCAAAAGAAACCCTTAGAAACAAGTTTATTTTGAGCTTAAATGCAATATATTATTTACTTACATATTTGTAAAATTGGGATAAAGGAATTGTGTTAGTGTGTGTTTGTAAATGCAAATAGGCATTTAAACCGACAGGTACACAGACAACATATATATAATTTATATATACATACATATATATATATATAGATAGATAGATAGATAGATAGATAGATAGATAGATAGATAGATAGATAGATAGATAGATAGATAGATAGATAGATAGATAGATAGATAGATAGATAGATAGATAGATTACACCTTCACACAAATATATCTGTGAGCAAAATATACATATAAATAGATATATACATAGACAGATATGTGTGTATGTGTGTGTAGCTATATCAAAGGAATTACATGGAATGATATATGTTGGCGTATCAGTGTACGTATGTATGTATGTATGTATGTATGTATGTATGTATGTATGTATGTATGTATGTATGTATGTAAGTATGTATGTATGTATAGAAGTTACTAATAGAGTTGTTGGGTCGTTAAACTCCAACTTATTAGATCCAATGGATGAAGCTCACTCGTATACATATAATCATCCAAAATTATCCTGAAGAGCAACTTATAAACAGACAAATTTCACGGATATATCATAATTGCATTACTTACAGTAGCTGTTTTGGATCCATACAAAGAGGTTATTTACTCAGTGTATTAAAAGCTATTATTTGTAACTGAATTAAGATGGTGAGCTGGAAGAATAGCTCGTCGGACGAAATGCTTAGCGCTGTTTCTTCCAGTTTTTTACGCTTTGAGTTCAAAATCCGCCAAGGGCTACTTTGCCCTCCGTTCTTTTGGCCTTGATAAAATAAGCACCAGTACAACACGGGTTCGATGTAATCGATTTAGCTCCAACCACTAAAATTGCTTGCCTGGCGCCAAAATTTGAAGCCATTAATAACAGCTGAATTCCCTTCGAGATATATTGCTAAAAAATATTTATTTTCAAATCATTGGGAATCGTGCTGGGACCATGACATAAAGTAAGTATTCTACGATGCTAACTAACACCATATTGATCTGCATCTCACATATTGTTTCCTTTTTCTTTCTTTCTGTGATATTTTGCTAGATTCCTATAGATCCACTCAGACTAGTATGATGAAACCTATTTATCTTCTTGCCTGTTGGGGTACAAGTTCCATACTGTGGATATATTTCCTGTTAAGCGGAATCTGTATCACTTTCGGTTCAAATGCTTTACTTCCAATCCCTGGCCCCATTAAAACTGCCGATGTCTAATAAATGGGCGACCGCAGCCATTCCCTAATACGGTCGCATTCAATGGCTTGATGACCTCTGGGTCCTGTATCACCAGCTTTTAATAAGGAGACATCTTTTTGGTGACGACTTAGTAATCCATTATCGCAGTGCGTTTTCATTTCCAATTATATATGCATTTCTGTAATTAATAACATATTTGTAGAATCTGTAAGACAGTTTGCTTTTGATTAGTTGGAAATTTATGAAAGAAGTAAATATTAGTATTTGGTGTAAGTATACGTGTTTCTACTGACATGCATATTAAATCATCATAATCACATAATATTGCTCTCTTTGTGAGACTGTGTGATAATATACCTCTGTGTGTGTGTATGTGTGTGTGTGTGTGTGTGTGTGTGTGTGTGTGTGTGTGTGTTTAATAGTATAAATGTGCGCTTGTGTAATATCTTATGATTATGCGTCACTAACTTTCATGAGTGCGAACACGCACCAATGTGTGAGCGCGCATGATGTTGTGTTTATATCTCTGTCTTTGTGTGCATCTGTGTGACGCCATGATAACACAGAAATCTGAACTAGTTGTTTAATATATTTTTTATGTAGCTTTGTTAGAGATTTGTCAGCTTTAGTCCAATTATTACAAGATTAATTTCAAACTCATAATGTCTTCAGATATTTTTGCCTGGATTATCTCAAAGTTTTTCTAAGGTTAAAAGCTTGATTCTTTTGCACGCGTATATTAATTAAAATAGCCCCGAGACTGAAAGAGAACTGCATATTATCTGTACAGAATTTTTGTTCAGCTAAAATGAACATGCTTTCTATATTCACATTTATCATTTCCACTTAACATGTGTATAAATTATTTTTAACTAGCATGAATTCATAACAGTGACTCAAGAGCCGAGATTTTCTTGCATAGCACTTATCAGCGCCATGCACGGAATCTTCGGCCTTTGAGACAGTTTTGAGTTTTCCAACTGAAAATTTTTAAAATGCATATGTATTCAATGATTCATGAAGTTCTATTTGTCCTGTTCTATCAAGACTATATACGTGTACGTGTGTGCTTGTGTGCGCGCGCGGTCGTCCGTGCGTGCGCACGTGTGTATCGTTTAGCTATTTAGCGTATATATAGACCGGTAGTGAGAAACGCTAGGGAGAGTTTCAGAGAACCCTTCCCTCATGCAAGTGTTTCGGCCCTTAATCATAAGGTAGCCAGGCCGCATCCAGGTTATGACACCTGCATACTTCTTTGCTGCTACATGTTGTGCTGCTCTGTTCATTACAATCTTCCTGGGTGGTTACGATGCTCCAGAGCGAAGGTATGTCGAGTGTCAATTTGAGTTCTGAGACACCAGTTGTATGTTGGATATATTATTAAATTCTTTTCCATTCTCCATTAATTAAATCTAATTGAAAGTCTCCCCAGCTGCTTCAGCCATTTCATTAAGAACTCTAGTGTTCTTTTCTTCAGAAATTGAGAGGCGCTTCATGAGATCAAATACAGATTCACCCACAAACCGTCTTCTTCCCATTTCTATGGCCAAGACTTTCGTCTTGAAGCCAAATACCTTCAACCTAATGGCGAAGTCACCATATTTTTCAATCTTGTAGATATGTGCTTCCGTCATTCCGCTTTCATATGGCACAGTAGGATCGATCAGAATCACTAGTCTTGATGAAAATGAGTAAAGTACTTACAATTTTCTAATTCAAGGTTGACACCATGCTTATTTACATCGTTGATATCAAAACGATCTTGTTCTCGTTCTCTATGTAGCGTGAGTTTAGAATGATCTAAATGTTTGACTATGTTGTGTGGACGCCCCCAGACGATGAAGTAGACTAGCCAAATACTTAGATATAGAGGGAGAAGTCTAGACGTCGAGAGGAGAGTAGCAGAGCCAGGGTAGCAGCCAGAGGAGAGAAGAGTAGCAGTTTGAGAGAGAGAGTACCTGAGAGCAGACGGAGAGAGAGAGTACCTGAGAGCAGACGGAGAGAGAGAGTACCTGAGAGCAGACGGAGAGAGAGAGTAGTTGAGAGCAGAGTGGAGTTGAGTAGAGGTCATCCGAACGTGCGACATAATAGTGGCGACGAGGTTTCGAATAGTACCGAAATGGGAGAGTAGACTAGAACAGAGTAGAGTAGCGTTGAGTAGAGGTTACCCGAACGTGCGACATAACAGACTATCTATTTGTATGGACATATCACAGCTTTCACAACTGCGCCCCATTCAACACTGTTACAGACATCGTAATTTTGAACTAATCAAGAATTGTAGGGATACACGTGTTCATTATGCACCTCGACGTTCCTGTTTCCAACTCGCTCGGATATGCTCTTTGTCATCTCTATAAACGCCCACTTTTATTCACATTATACCATTCCTCACTTATCTTTGGACTTTCGCACACAAGTATCAGTCGCATGCAAACGTGTATATCTCACTGCAAATCCACACTATTTTTATAAGAAGTGTCGAGAACATTCTCGAGCATGGACATTTCAATTTTGTCTTCTTTAGCAGCATAAAGATACAATCATCGCACATGAGGTAATCTACTGTATGAACTGATCTGGTCTTGTACAACACGCAATTAAAATAATTGTTAAATTTCTGACCTCACAATTACCGAGTATTTATAACAGTGTTTGCAACTGCCTCCCAAAGACTAGATTCTTTCACAGTAAGAAAATTCTTCGGCCACGGGCACTTACCAACTCTATACAAAACTCAAATGGAACGCACAATATAAATTTTTTCTCCCATAGTTGGGACAATACTGCTGCTACAAACGAAAATATCTTCAACATTTAAAAGAAAGGTCTCCGGTTGAAAACCAAGTACCCACTTGCCATTACACACAAACCCATGGATGCGGTTTCTATTCCCTCTGCCTCTTCGATTATAGCTACAGCGACCTCTGTTCCTTGAAACTAGTAGCCTCCATGCCTTCACATGAGACAACATACACATCTGCCTCTTCCTGTCACCTGTGTGGTGTGTCTCACCCTCAGAGATCCCTCATTAAACATTAAACATGTTTTCCAATACTTTGTCCCTAAAACGCCAACTTTCTTGAATTTGTTGTCATTGATCTTTTCCCTGTAGACGTCGACTTGTATACATTTAGGCTGGACACCAACTGCATCAACTTGACCAGCATTCAGGGACCTTCAACATAACAAACACATTCCATTCGTGCTGACTAACATTATTAAAAGAATACCTTACTCAAAGAGAATGAAGTCAAATCACTTTAAGCAGGAAGCGAATCTAACTTTACTTTATATCGTTCGCATCACACAAAAAAGATATCAATATTAAATTTGCTTCTTGGGTACACAAATGGATTTAGTGGACTAAATCAACACCAGTATATGAATGGGACTAATTGTATCGATCCTGTAAAGATGAAAGAAAAATATCGACGCCTACGTTGTTTGGTTGTAGGACGTATAGTTAGGAAACTAAATAGTGTAATGTATTTAGTCTGAACCAATATTGTAATCGTAAACCAATAAAAATAATTCTGCTGGAAATAGCAGTTCAGAAAATTGTAAATACGAGTGATTGATAAAGTACAAAACAAACGATGATCAACATCAAAAGGATCCTTTCGTCTATAGCTTGGAGAGACAATAACTGAGATTTCGAATACAAGGGAAATAATCTTTAGGTGCCTCGAATCCTCATTTACTTTTTCATTGATTTCAGTGACACAGAAAATGATTTCGGCCACACTGGAGTACCACTACGTACAGGGTTCAGTTTTTCTTATATCCGTCCCCTAACGTTTCGATCTGGTACTTATTTATCTTTCTATTCGTCCACTTAATTATGTGACATATAGGGTAACAAGATAATCACAGACACGTATGCATATGTGCGCACGCATAAACATGCATTTCTTCTGTTAACTTTTTGATCTTCATCGAAGTTTTTCTCGTTTGAGAAAGACCAAATCAGATCTTCTGCTGTATTTCTTAGTTTCTTTAAGAGCATTTCAGATCCGATGTAGTGATTTTCTTTTGCTTTTTCTGACAAATTGGCCTTTCCTCAACATATAAGACTTATATCTGATGTCTTCGTGGACAACATTTCAGACTGATCCTTCTGACACATGAAGATCTTTTGCAATTGACTTCATGGACTTTTTTGAATGGTAATTAATGATCAGTTGAACTTGCTGGATAAATTCAGGTGTTCTGATGATTTCAGAGCGTTTAGAATGCTTTTTATGCTTTGATACTGGTGATACATTTCCATCTTCAGTCTCGAGTTCCTTACACATTTTGTAGGCGAAAGATCTGGCAAATTTTAAAATTCGAGACATTTCTAAATCACTGTGCTCAGCTTTTATAACCACAATAACAGCATGCTTCTTCATTTCTTGAGTAAGTTGAGGGTCTGCCATTATTTTCTGAAGCGAAGATTATACAGAGTTAGCAAAAAATGCAGGAATGACCCAAAAAAGTATGCCTTCAAATACCTTACGCACCCTGTATATATATATGAGAGTGTGTGTGTGTGTGTATACACACACGCACACACACACACACATACACACACACACACACACATATATATATATATATATATACATGCGCGCGCGCATGTGTGTGTAAGATTTTGTAAAAATACTTCATAGAGACACAATATCTGAAGAAGGGTTTTCTTAAACGATTTTTTAAGGTCTTAGCTAAACAGAATGACACGAAACGTGAGTTTTTGCACCGTTTCCTTCTTTCAAATTCCATTCATATGGTTAATAGTCAATTCGTGGTTATAGGAGTGGGCAATTATCCAATGGGCAGCACAGTGGGATCGAATTCAGAACCACGTGATCGAAAACTGCACGTGCCAACATCTTAAACACATAACCTTCCATCTGCCTCGATTTATCGCAGCTTACTTTTTGCTTGATTTAATTTTAAGCCATTTCATTTTTATTTCTTTTTTTGCAAGTAAACAAAGTATTTCATTTCTCATGAAGCAACATCGCCTCATAAAAGTCTATTATCAATAATTTAAATGTTTAACGCTAAAAGCTCGTTTAAAGAATAATTTATGAATTTGTGCATTCAACAGTAAGTAATTATAAGTTTATATTTCTATGTGGTAGTAAGTTTTGAAGTATTAAATGCACATACAGAAATATTTGGAGAACGTTTAATCAAAAGTGTCTCTGAAGCTTTCGAAAGTAAGCGGATTAATAACTATTTTATGCCTTTAGCGGCAGTTAAGGTACTCGTTTTCATCAGATGTAAATTGCTCATAACTTTTAGAGAAAACAATTAAAGCATATTTAAGCAATATACAAGAACATTATATGTATATTATGTGTCAATATATGTGTGTGCATTACGTACGTAATATAGATTGATAGATAAATATATATATATATATATATATATTATATATATATATATATATATATCTATATATATATATATATTATATATATATATATGCAAGTACACATGTATATACATATATATATATTCAGTATATATATGATATATATATATATATATAATATATATATATATATATATATATATATATATATATATATATATATATATATATATATTTATACACATGGATGGATAAATGGATAGGCAGCTGATAAATGGATTTCTTATAACAAGCATATCGTACATTATCTTATATTATCATATTTATCCCACTTAAAAGTTGTTATGTTAGCACACAGAATACTGCATTTTTTACCATGAGAGAACCTCTGATAAGAACTGGTAGCGCATATAAGTACTTGTGTTTATATCACTAACGGAAGACAATCGTCCGCTATCGCCGCTGGCACTGCCCGGGTCACGCGATTTCAGCCTTTCTTGGCCTTGTCAATGGTATACATCCGTGACTAAAGAGAGCAGCGATACATAGAGATTCTCCATGTCTATTCAGGCACTAGTGCCGCAAAAGTTCAGTTTATTTATTAAAAGCTAATTAATAGCGCCAGAAACAATATTAATACCAAAAGGTACTTCCGCCGGACGATTATCTCTCGCCAGCGATATACACACAAGTTACTTATATGCACTACAAGTCCATATAAAAGTTTCTCTTTTGGTAAATAACGCAGTATTCAGCGTTCTAATACAACATCCACATGAAGTGGGGATAAATATTAGCTTTTTGTATAAATACTGCTTCTGTCGCTATTAATTATTATTAATAAGTAAACAAGCTACACCAGTACTTGAATAGACACCAACATTATATATACGTGTATGTGTGTGTGTGTGTGTGTCACTGAGGAAGCGCTGCTCTCTCTGTTCCCAGACATCTTCTATTGACAAGGTCAAGTAAGGCCGGAATCACGTGATTTAGCAGTTCCGACGGCGGCAGCTGACGATTATCCCCGATAACTTATTAATTATTTATTTCATTATATCATATCATATTCTAACTCAAGATGTATTTATATATTCTTTTCTACTCTAGGTACAAGGCTCGAAATTTTTAGGGAGGGGCCAGTTGATTAGATCGACTCCAGTACGCAACAGGTACTTAATTTATCGACCCTGAAAAGAAGAAAAGCAAAGTCGAGCTCGACGGAATTTGAACTCAGAACGTAAAGACAGACAAAATACCGCTAAGCATTTCGCCTGGCGTGCTAACGTTTCTGCCAGCTCGCTGCCTTTAAGAGAAGATAATATTAAATGGCAACGATGTATATGTGTTGTCTGTGACTGTTGTTGTTTATTGTTGTTGTTGTTGTTGTTCCTGGTAGTCAAGGTAGTTGTAGGTGTGGCGATGACGTTGCTGGACGACAATCATTTGCACTGAAGTACATGCGTGAAATCACATGTCGCTCCCCAAATTTTAGATTACAATAATATATAACTTCCTTCTAAGATTCCTTACAATAATGTATAACTTCTTTCTAAGATATTATAAGATATCCTATCGAACATCACCAAAACTAACAATTACGGTTTTCAGTTTATGTACGAGGTGTGTGTGTGTGTGTGTGTATAAATATATATATATATATATATATATATATATATATATATATATATATATATATATATGTCAGATCGGTAGCCACTACACACATTTTTTTCTCTCCTTGCTTATCTCCTTGTTTCTTTCTGTGTTCCTTTCTGTGGAAGAGCGTAGGCTCGAAAGGTAAAAGACTTTTTCAATTACAGAGCGTGACACTAATACATCTGTTTGTTTTCTGCAGTACCTGTCTTCGTCTTTTGTTTTTTTCGTGAATTCTCCCTATATATATATACATATACATATATATATACATATACATATACATATATATATATATATATTTATATATAGGGGTACGGGCACTTGTATATGATTAAACATCTCTTTCAATTCATCTGTTTGCTGTTTGTTCCTTTTCCTCTGCTCTTTGTCTGTTATCTGCTCTGCAAATAACTTTTGTCAAAATCTCCTTTTCCATTTCTCTTCCACTCTCTCCACTCTCTCCCCACCTATCTCTCTCTTTGTCTCTCTCGCACTCCAATTGTCTTACCTATCGTGTCTGCTATTCGCCATCGTCTTCACAATGATATTAACAGAACAACAAAATTTTACTGTTCGCGCTGGTAGATATCATTTCATAATCATAACATTTCAATCGACCGAACAATCGTATATCCTTATACATCGCTGATCACAATGCGCTACAATTCTTATATATATATATGTATATAAGTATATGTACATATGTAAATATGTATGTATATTTATATATGTATGTATATATATGTATATAATATATATATATATATATATATGTATGAATGTATGTATATATATATATATATGTGTGTGTGTGTGTGTGTGATTGTGTACGTATGTGTGTGTGTGTATCTATAAATATATATAGTAGACGAGTTCAGCAAAAATTTTAGATTCAGATGAATATGGTACTTACGTTGAGGCACCAGTATTTAGTACGGTATTATCCATACAATTTCAAAATAAGGTTATTAAAACCAAAATAAGCAACAAGGATATCCAGAGGTAATGTACTACGATCGTTTCACGCAACACCATTTAATTGAACATTACAACCATTACATCAATTTAAATGCAAAGCAATTTGATTAATTTATATCCATAGATATCATTTAATAAGTTAATATTCAGATAAATCATAGGTATAAATATTAAACTGTCTTATATGTAATTTTCTTTTCCTCCCTTTATTGTAGTAAAATTTGGTATATGAAAGTGAGACCTGTCAAAGGGTGGAAGGGTGGAAGATCTAATGAGGAGTCAACGGCCATCCAACACTATGTGTACATATGTATGTATGCGTGTATGTATGCACGGGGACGTGGAAATACCTGGGTTGGTGTCCAGGCGTGCGGTTGGCCCACTGGTTGTGAGAGGCCCCTCTGTTGTTGTCACAACATCTCCCTAGAAGAGGGAAACCACAAGAAGGTATTTCTGGTCATTTGAACGCTTGTCATTGAATGATGAGTAAGGCCTGTTTTCATGGGCTGTTCGGGGACACGCGTTAGTATCAATACGTCACAGGCTTCTGGTAAGTGGAAAGCAGTTCTATCGCAATGAATGGAACTTGTTTGTCTTACTCTCGTAAGAAATTTCAGTGAAATTTAAATTTTAGTCAAAATTTATATATGGTTTAAAATTAGTGAACAGTTCATTCTTGATAAATGCATACACACATGTACATACATACATATATTTCTATAAGTGTGTGCGTGTTTATGCATGTGTGTACAATTGTTTGTTGCGTACATTAATGTATGTGTGTAAAGTTATCATTATGGTCATGTACAACAACTACTTGAATAATTGAGCAACCATACCTATATGTAAATAAACAATTATATTAATTCACATGAAATGCTATATAATGTTCATTTATGCAAAACTATAATTTGTTCCATACCATATATGCGTCTAAGTTTGCTTGTGTACGTGCAGATATTTATGCATAAATATGAATATTTTAAAATTTTCATTTATGCAATAAATCTCTCTTTATGCATATATATTTGCAATCGTAAACATAATATGCAATATAATGACAATTAGTTGCAGTTCAGGATCATGACCTACAGGATCTTAATGGATATAATGAGCATTCAGGTATCATTTGACGTTCACATAACAACATGCTTGAAATGAACTTTTCGAAAGGTTATTTCGAAACAATGGACAATAACAGCTTTTCGTGATGCACCCTTTCTTCGTTTCGGCGACAATATTGTAATAAAATTTCTGTACTAAAATAACGATGATGGTGTGCAGATACTGAGGGAAAATTCATAGTAAAAATAGTTGAGGTGTCAGACGTTAACGATCCGTTCACGTTCAAAATTGCTCGTGGCTTTTGAATTTCTTTTGACCAAGTAGCATTTGTTTTAGGCAAAAATATTGTTGCCACTCTACTAGCATGTGTGTGTGTTTGTCTGTGTGTGTGGGGGGGTGTTTGTATGTGTGTGTGTGCATATGGTCAGGTCAAGAAAATTTTGCTTCTGGTTCAAGGTAACACAGAAATACTCGTTTTATGGTCCGGTGTTCGGCGACTAAACCGGATCTCCTACCCTGTTGATCCAGGTGAGAAAAGTGTAGTGGACACTCTGCAGATCTAAAAAGAAAACCTGTCAAAAGATGGGTGAGCTTATTGTGAGCCAGCAGCCATCTACAAGAGTGATGTCTTGTAACAACATCTTACATGTAGGTTGGCGAACCGCGCACCTGGTCTAAGACTGTAGCCACGATAACTCCAATGAAAATCATACTGCTCACTTCTATCCCGGCTAAGACGTAGCCCGGTTTAACAATCCCTTCCTCAACCTAGGGAACTCTTGTGGGCCTGACGAAGAGTATTCTAAAAGAAACAACAAAGACCAGCCTTGAATTCATCCAAAACCGACTCGCCCTCAGATCCACCTTTTGACAACTTACTCTTCTGGCCTCCTTCAACACTCGCACGATAAACTCACTCTAGAGACAAGGCGATCTGATCGCAGAGACCGACAGACTTAAAGTCCCAGCCGTTAGCATTCAAGAATACAGAATCCATGGCCCAAACTTTCTAATATCGTTTACTACTCATCAACTAGTACATGATGATATGCACCAACCCTCGTTGACTGGAATGCATGTCTACTGATCACACTACAAAATTCATGGACATTTCCAAACAAATCAAATAGAAACTCTAATAGCTTTTCAGACTTTCAGTTAGCAACCGTACTTTTCTCTGAAAACACAGACTTCTGCAAGCGCAAGGCAATATTTTTTTTGGGGGGGGGCGCACAAAGGCCCACGTAAAACGTTGTTACAAACTGACAAAATGGTTTGTCATTGAATATATCGTAATTCTATTTGGGACTGCAATATCTACACATTTCGTCCAATCGAACGAGACCATAGGATCCTGGCTGCTACGATAAAACTCATCTCCGTTATAATCAACCAAAGAGCAAAAGCCACTTCGATGTATATGGTCTTCCTCATCCAACCTAGATACTTCCATATCTTTTGTTATAATATGCAAGAATACATTCGCCGAACTCAATGAAGAACTTCCTGAGAATATCATCACAACTTGGAGAAAATCATCTCATTCAACAGCAACACCACTTCCACGGACAATTTTGTTGTAACATCAATCTCAACACTGCTCACCAATATTCCACCTGATGAAATTAATTTTATGGAAGCACTAACTGCTGCTAAACAGCTCAAAACTAACAAATTGTGTGGGGCAGATTGTGTGCCTCCTAAGGTTCTTCGGAATCTCGAGTTACTTCTTTTACTTATTTTTCTTCTAAATTCAATTTATATCAGCTGTCAACCTCCGTCAGAATTCAAGCTGAACTGCGTCATTCCTGTTCTGAAATAGAGAGGTCTATAAGAATACATTAGCCTGATGTCATGCTCAGCCAAACTTTCCAGCTATATCATTCTCAATCGCACCCAAAACCCTATCGAAACGCTACGCCCATCAAAGAAAAACGGTTTTTGCAAAGGTTGCTCCACCGTTGAATCTATTTTAACTATTTTTAATCTTCACATTCTTTTACAATCCTGTGACAAGTAACGGCTGATACCAATGTCTGTCCATAAAAATAACTCTCCTACAAGGATGAGATTTAATTTAATGGTCACTAAATCGATTTAGAAAGCAACGTAATCGAAACTTACGATGAAGAATTTGTGACTGACGTTGATAAGACTGAGATTGATGATGACGATGTTAAGAAGGAGACACTGTACGTGTATGTATGTATGTATATATGTATGTATGTATGTATGTATGTATGTATGTATGTATGTATGTATGTATGTATGTATGTTTCCATTCATATTTTTGTATCTCAATGCATTCTAGTCGTCATCACGTATTTTAATAAATGAATTAAGTAATCAAGTCTAGATTTTATAAATGCAAATGAGAGATTTAGTTATCTCCCACCGATATTCGGGCACAAATATATATACACACACACACACATACACATACATATATATATATATATATATATATATATATACATATATATATATATATATATACATATATGTATATATATATAATATATATATATATATATATAATATATATATATTATATATATATATATATTATATACATATATATATATATATATATATAGTTTTAAAGAAATTTATGCAGATATTTGCTTCAATAACGATAACTATATAAATAAATGATGGGGAAATCATTTTCAGCTCGAATCAAAAGTATATTGCAAACTCGAATTGTTGAAATCTTTTACTTCACGTCGTCTCTTCGAAATACTATTGACAATATGGATTCCTTGTATATTAGACACAACAAGCCTATATTTTAGGAGAAAGAAATGGGGATTCTGATATTCATGCTTTTCGCAGAGACATTAACTGCCTAAGGAAAATGGAATGACTTCATTCAGAAATTAAATCTTATCACTAACTCAGTTGGCCTTACTTTTCTCAATGCTTGCCACAAAATTATCGACAATACTGACAGTTAGAATTATAATATATTCATTCATTTGTTCTGCTTTTGAAGTGATATGTTACGTTCTTGCTCATAAAGCCCAAAGAGAATACATCAATTCAAAATATAAGAATTTCAGTGTTTATTACAAATAGGGACAAAATGCATTGGAATGTTATTAATATCTTGTCATGACGAGCTGTTGAATTATTTTTTTCTTTTATTGTTATGTTAATAGAAATACGTTTTCTTTTCAATATCGTTGTCGTCAGTCTTAATCTATATTTTCTGTTCCTTCCGTAAATCATTTTAACGTTCCTTGCTGCCAATAACTTGCTCACTTAATTTCATATTTATATGATATTTGCTAGGAATTTTACAGTAAAGCAACACTTTTCTTTCTATAATTCTATAGTTTTCCCATTGTTGCATAACATCTTACTGTTAATTTACTTTGTGTGAGTGTGTCAGATAGATAGATAGATAGATAGATAGATAGATAGATAGATAGATAGATAGATAGATAGATAGATAGACAGATAGACAGATAGATAGATAGATAGATAGATAGATAGATAGATAGATAGATAGATAGATAGATAGATAGATAGATAGATAGATAGATAGATAGATAGATTAGATAGATAAAAAGCTAGCCGTTATCTACATTTACAAAACAATTTTTCTTTCCATTTATTTTTCTCATATATACATACATATATATATATATATATATATATATATATAATGTATGCATGTATATGTGTATATATATGTATATGTACATATGTGCATATATATATATATATATATATATATATAATATATTATATATATATATATATATATATATATATATATATATATATATATACGTATATATGTATATATGAATATTTACATGCATATATATGCATATATATATGTATATACACATATATATATATATACATACATGTATATGTATGTGCGTGTGTGTATGTATATTGCTTTCTCTTGTTTGCTATAACTGGTCTGTTAGATTATTTCTGTTATTGTTATTCCAGAAAGTATTGTTGTTCTTTCTTTTGTTGCAAACTTTTATGAAAAACACGTGCAACTTCCGTTCCAATGCATAGGTGAGTGTATTTGATTAATACGTGTTTATATATACACATACATATTTTTTAATATTATATATTGTATGCGTGTGTGGTTATATACAAACATACATACTCATGAAGGCATTTACATACACACACGTGCATGTAAATGTAATTATATATGCACACATACATGTGTGAATGCATCTATGTATATGCCAGAGTATGCGTGTGTATGAGAGTATGTGTGTGGGCGATTTTTGTTGCTTTTTTTGTTTTTGTTCTTTAGTATTTTCCTTTCCAGCAGCATTAAGAATATGTTTTCATTTCCTGTTTAGTTTTATCGGTGATCATTCAATTTTATATAAAAAGGATTTTAAAAGAGAAATAGAAAATCGAGAATAAAATACCTAATTAATTTCTACATTAAGGTTTTAATATATTCCGCGATAATAAAAGTTAGCAATTCTCAAAGAAGAAACATTCCCCACAAGTGTTAAACTAAATTCCAATTCCCATCAACTCAAAACAAGTCAGTAACGTATCTGATTGAAACTAGTCGACCATTATATCAAATTATTTGCTGGTTTAAGTCTAATGTTTCTCCATCATGGCCTGCTTTACTAAATCCTACGCAAATTCACCAAGTTGAAAATAAATCATTATTACTCAATATTTATAATAACGTGGCCGAAACGTTTGAATAGTTGACTTATTTGCATTGGAGGAGCAATGTGACTTTTTGTGTTCGATACTTTGGTCAAATCTCGTTCAAAAGGTTCCCTCTTCGATGTTGATGAGTATCCAGCTGAGTTTTACTAACTGAACATGGCGTATTACAAGCTATATGTAAACAACAAGGTGTTTAAAAGTTGATCATATATACATAAATATGCATATATATATCAAATCTATACTTCTTCCAGCAAATCGGCTGTGGCCATGCTGGACGTCGACATTAATGTTAGATTATTTCATATCCACGCCCTTCTCTCTAAGATTGATTTTCGTAAAGAAAAAGGTGCAAATTGCTACCCTTATTTGTGTTTCCTGCCTTGACATTGGTTCAGTCTGTGATCCCAGATAGAAAGCCGCCAAGGTATATGTTTAAATACATTTACATTTACACCTGGGTCTTAGATAATATATTAAAATTTGTGTACCTTTGCGCCCTAAGCTGTTACTGTAATTGAATCACGCCCTTGATGGTGGGGAATATATTGAAATATTTTCTGTTCCTTCCATAAATCTTAGAAAGGTTATTACGTAAGAACTATCGTACATAACTTATAACTATTCGAAACACATGTATTAAATACATTCAAAATTTGGTTTGTGTTTATTCTGGTGTATACAATCCACGCTTGTATATATATATATATATATAATATATATATATATATTATATATATATATAATATATATATATATATATATATATATATATATACATGCATACATATATATAATACACAGATACATACATTCATACATACATACATACACACATATATAAATACATGCATACATACATATCTAAAGCACAAACAATAATGAATAATTATATATTTTCAATTCTTAATTTATAATCCATAATTCGCCTGCGCACGTTTCAAATGTGTCGGTGTTAAGTAATACAATG
>NC_042999.1:174108489-174133489 GCF_006345805.1 Octopus sinensis
GTAAGATAATCCATGGAAAGTATTTTGTTAAAAAGCATGGTAATGTCCACCATAAATTGTCTGAAGATAAATTCATGAAAATGATTGCGTTCAGAAACATAAATATTCACTGGCACATCAACCAGAAACTTCGATAAAACACGAATAACTAATAGATAGAAATTCAGTGATGTATAGAAAGGGCGAAGGAATACACAGATGAATGAGCGGTAGCTGAGATGTGAATTTCGAATATGAGATACGAAACAGCAAACACGCAAATACGAATACATATAGATGCAAGCACGAATCCACACACATACACACAAACACATACTCAACCACTCACAAACACACGCACACACACATATACACACACACACGCACAAGTCCAATGCAAATATTCAAATATGTCTGTATGCATATTTATATAAATATATAAACATAGATAGATAGGTAGATTGATTGATTGATGTATATATGTATATATATGTGTGTGTGTGTGTGTGTGTAATTATATATGTATATTGTATATATATATACCTATTTTATGTGCAGACATTCGTGCGTATCTGTGTGCCTGTGTCTGTCTGTCTGTATGTATGTATGTATATATGTATGTATCTGTTTATGTATGTATGTATGTATATATGTATGTATGCATGCATGTATGTATGTATGTATGTATATACATATATTTCACGCTTAAAAATCTGGTAGTACCTTTTCTTTGATGATGTCCAATAAGACCAAAATATGCCAGGGTTGTTCACATGCACTTTCACGAAGTCGCTCCCACAACATTCTATTTGAATGGAATGTAGTGGGGAGAGAGAGTAACTTTTTAATTAAAGTTAACTTAAATTCCTAGAATTGTTTCCCATGCTTACGAGTATTCATGAATATCATTATTGATTCTTCTCGCTACTTGTGTAGTTTTAATGAATTGAAGTTTATTGGTTCACTACATTAAGTTTTGTTACCGCAAACTCTAGCAATTGAATCAGTACATATCGCAATGGTTATGAATTTATTTTCACAACCACGTCGTTCTGCATTCGGTTGGACTGTGTGCCAGCGTGTGTAAATATTTTCGACTGGGGCTTAGATTCACCAACATCTTTTCAGTGAAAGTTAAATGACGAAAACGGTACAAAAGATTGTCGAATAGATAGATAGATAGATAGATAGATAGATAGATAGATAGATAGATAGATAGATAGATAGATAGATAGATAGATAGATAGATAGATAGATAGATAGATAGATAACTTTCTATATTGACCACATAGGGCTGAACACAGAGGGGACAAATACAAATGTAGAGCTTTTATTTTCGAAAATGAAAAAAAGGAGAAAAATAAGAATGAAAATAAAATTCCGATCAAAAGAAATCGGGAAAAAAACACGATCAAGAGGGATCGTTTTTCACAGAAGAGTTTTAAAATGTTAAGAAATTAACATTAGGTTTATCCGTGGAAAGAAAAGCCTACAGAAAAGATCACAGTAACCTTAAGCAGGGAGGGAATGAACACATGAGAGCAAAGTGCTCTCACTCTTTTTTCGATTTACAGGATCATGCTCAAAGTTGTGTTTCACTCGCATGCACCATCTTTGTTACATTCACCCACCCTTTTTTCAAACTTTCACGAGACAAAATATGCCTCTCCATTCTCACCTTCCTTTTTAAGTGGTCCGAAATGGTTGGACACTGCGCACGAGTATATGCAGGACGGTTTCGTAGCTCTGACCGAATCTCGGGCAAGTCGGTCCGGTGTGTCTCGAACCATGCCTGTAGAGCTTATCCCGAACAGGTAATGCTTCTCGATAGCACTGCCAGGCCAGGGATCTTTGGTGATTGCCCATAGGCGGGTCAGATGTTCTTCGTCGACGCCCAGATTCTGCCCGAGAATGTCGTCACACCTCCCCTCCACTAATCCTCTATAGAACGCCTTTGTTGTAATGAAGTCGCACAAGTTTGGTCCCGGACGGTAGAGTTGCTTAAGAGCAACGTGACTCTCGCGGTGCATTTCGCCTAGCCTCGGTTTCTGTTTGATCCACGACTGCAGTTCGACCAAGGAGACGAGCTTCGGAAAAGCGCGCCGCGCAAACGGTGACTACACCTGTTCACCGTCGTCTATGAAGAGCCGGAAATGTCGCAGTCTCAGCACTTGTCTGCCCATCATCAACCACGGCATGCCTAACGCTCCATTTAGCGGGTGTTGACAGCAAATGGATCGCCTAACCATCGGAACGCTTCCCTTCTACAAGAAGCGGAAGAGTATGCGTTCCAGTTTGGTGATGGTAGGGTGGGGACAAGGCAGGACGGTCAGACGGTACTCGATGACGGATACGATGTACGCGTTCGCCACCTCCGCCCGACCTTTTAGGTATAGCTTCCTCTTGGCCCCTTGCTTGGTGAGAGTGGCCACCCTAGTCGTTATTTCGCCCCAATTCTTCTCCATTTGACGTTCCGGACCGAACCAGATTCCGAGCAATTTAACAGGTCCGTCGGTCCGGCGTCTATGATGGAGACGATGGAGACGATGGAGGCATGTGCTTGCTTCTCCGGGTGCCGAGCTGCAAGCCCACTTACTTCTCCCGGTTAATTTTTGCTCCCGTTACCGCTTCGTATTCTTTTAGTGTCTCGCCGACCAGTTCGATGTGCTTCAGGTTCGACACTATGACGGTGACGCCGTCCGCTTATGCAGACACGCTCCTCCCGCATCCCAGTTCTCGTAGGATGACTCTCAGCGACGCCAGCTTCCGCAATAGATAGATAGATTAGATAAATAGATAGATAGATAGATAGCTAGCTAGATAGATAGATAGATAGATAGATAGATAGATAGATAGATAGATAGATAGATAGATAGATAGATAGATAGACAGACAGACAGACAGACAGACAGACAGACAGACAGACAGACGGACGGACGGACGGACGGACGGACGGACGGACGGACGGACGGACGGACAGACGGACGGACAGACAGATGGACGGACGTAAAGCTATATATATATATCCGTCAAATGTAAATAATATAAATAATGTACATAATTCCTCATCTCTTAAAATATAGAACTGTAACACACAAACATATATTACATCAAGTAAATGCAATTGAGGCAATGGCTAAAGGGGGTCGATACGGAAGGAGAAGTGGCTAAAGGGGGTCGATGGTAGAAAAAGATTGGCGACCTCAGTTCTAATGTATAAAGAAGCTATTGTAGTTATTGATTTTCCTATATATCGTTATCAATTTGTAACGTATGAATTCGGAACTTGCATTCTTTCCCCATGAACATAAGTCCAACTATATGTTGTTCTAGGCGAGTTGGCACATATCTTATTCCTCAATTGATAACAGGTATGAAACTGAAAGTGTATCTTGGTTAGTGTATTTACAAATTCCTTCGTAATGGTCTATAAACTTGTTTTCTTTCTCCGGCATATTTCTGACTACAATGGTGTCCAGAGCGCAGCTGATTTCCACAGCGGAGCCGTTTTTGTTTTAACTTGGTAGCTGTTTGAATTAAGTTCCACCAGTATGTTATTTTGAATCACCAGTCTCAATACAATCAATTTCGTCTGTTGGTATTTCTTCTTCTTAGTTTGTTCCAGATTGTTCTGACCACCTCATGGGAAAATAATATATGGAAGACAATCTGTCAAAGTTGGCAAAGATGTGGCTAATGATGACAGTCTTAGTTTTTTCACAACTTACATTCGTCGCAAGGACGTCTTAGAGATCTTTTGTTATTAAACTGCATAGCGGTAGCCTTGAAAATGAGATGTCATAAACTTATCGGTACACCGTGCCAAGCTTTCGATATGATTTTTCTCTATGGTTTGCGTCTTTCGTACCAGGTACCCATGCACTACTTTTTATTATTCTTTTGTTCTTCTGATAATTGAATTTATCAATGCACCTAGGTAGATGTCTGCATCACCTGTTATTTCATGCCTCTCCTCTAGTTCATTGACTATCCTAATTATGCTGTTGATTTCGTACTCAGTAACTACGGTAACATAGACAGACGGACGGGTAGACAGGGTGTGTGTGAGTGTGTGTGTGTGTATGTGTGTGTGTTTGTGTGTGTGCATGTGTGCGTGTAAATGTGTGTAAGTATAGGTAAACGTATGTAAGTACTTACACATATTTACACACACACACACAAACACATACATACATATATTTACACACACACACACACAAACACATACATGTATTTACACTCACACACACAAACACATACATACATACACACAGTCTATCCATTGGTCTGTCTGTTATACGGTTGTATATACGTATGTATATATATATGTGTGCGTGTGTGTATGTATGAATGTACACATGGGTAGATGGGGTATTATATGTTTTTTTGGTTATTAGCTATGTCAGCATGAGGGAAAATGTATGTTAGTGTGTGAGGCAGAGGATACATACGAGTCTGTTATGCGTATATACATATGTATATACGCATCCGTTTGATATACACTGCGTAAACATCTACATATAGGTTATCAAACATCATTTCTGACGATCTATACTTATAAATAATCTAGATGAAATCATGGTGACCATTTGTTGCTTTTTACGACTTAGCCTATACGCATTGTAGTTTCATAGTAAGTAAAGTCTACTGTTTTATTTATCTATTATATTTCTCTTGGCAAAAATTACCATAGTTTATTGGTCCGAAATCTTATTAGATGTGTTATTTTATAGCCGATTTTCTTGTCGTTTAAGGTAATTGTTTGAAAAGGTAAGAAGAAAAAAGGAATCAACATAAAAGAAACCATATAAAACTAAATTCCTTGATGTTCATGTATTATTCAAAATAAAACAGATGAGAATGAAGCCTTTCGTTGTTACTAAATTTGTCTAGTCCAAACCAGACTAAATATTACGTGTCTATTTTGTTCGCCAATAAACTTAAATAAATGAATACCAGTGTATTCATATATACATATGTGTGTGTGTGCGTGCGTGTGTGTGCGCGTATGTATATGTGTATCTGTGTGTATATATCGATAGAGGCGTATATATACATACACCCTCATGCACACACACGTACACTCACACACACACACACACACATATATATATATATATATATATATATATATATATATGTATGCATGCACACATGCATGTATGTATGTACGTATGTAAGCATCTCAGTATACGGTGTGTGTGAGAGAGAGAGAGAAAAGGAGGACTGAATACATATGATCACACTCATTAAGAACAATCTTAAATACACTTTCACAGATAGACCATTTCTTCTAATCAACCACTTTCAGTACTTTAGCTATGCAAATCGTACATTTCCATAGCGCATTAATCGAAAGAATTGGCTTCCATTTTTAATAATGTAAGTGAAATAGTCAATGGTGTCTTTTTGGGGATCTTATTCAAACAGCAATCAGAATCTATTTCCATCCTCTCTTGTCTTGTTCATTACGTAGAGTTCCATTTATTGAACACTTATAAAATATTCAGTCTACCGGAAATTGTGTAGAGGTGCCACCATTTCTAGCTGCCGGAGGACATGAATTTTGCAGAGCAAATCTGTTCCAAGAAGTTCTATTATTTCGAATAAATATACTCACAGTAGCTTAATGCGCTTCGTCAGTTATAGATAAATAGCGTGATACGGTTTACCTTGGTGAATGATAGAAAAATATAGAAAATCAACAAATGTTTCGTAAGCCGCTAAATCACTCCAGTAATAAGTTCCGCTCATTATTGGATGAATTTTGTTCAAAAGAGGAATAACGGAACTCTCAGTGGAAAGATTTTCGAAGCCAACTCTCGATAATCAAAAAACAAAGATGGTTTTATATCCATGTTCATTATGTCACTTGACTTGTTATTTTAGACATGCCGAACATGAAAGTGGAGAACAAAAACATTTTTTGGTTCATTTTATAGTTTGTTGACTTTTTCTCGTGTGCCCCTATTTTATTTATAAATATATAGAGTGAGTTCTATTCGGCTATAATATTCTTTAGTGACTCGTGTTTTGTTACATGTGCCATTGGAAGATATATTTTCATCCACCCCTAGATATTTGTAACATCCCTCGTCATATACAGGCGAAACAGTCAAGTCATTGATGCAGATGTTACTAGCCTGGTTTACACTTTTCCCCCTTTTCACAACCATATAACAAAATTTATCCTGACCAAACTCCAACCTTACATCCTTTGGGAGTGTTGTAACTAGGTCAAGGCACTTTTTCATCTCATGCATATTCTTTGCATAAAGTTTTAAGTCATCCACAAAGAAACAGTGTGTAGTTTTGTTATTCCTGTTTCCTTGTGAACCAGTGAGATATCCTTCAGAATTCCTTAACATGAATAATAAGGGGTTTACAGAAAGTATAAATAACATCATAGACCAGCTGTCCCTTTGGACTATGCCTTTGCGATACTATATTCTATCAGTAATAATACAGTCACTCTTTGTGTTTGATTTTAAGATGGCGACCCACGATGAAGTCAAGTCAGCTATGGCTTTGACTATTCCCACTCGAAAGTTTATTATTTATTATTGTTCTTCTCTCGGTCATTCTCTTCTGAGGTCGGAGTTTCTCACTGAGAACTTTTAGCTCCTGCTTGAGGGTAATCAGTTTGCAAGTGAGTGTCCTTTTTGCTTGTCTCCAAACATCATTTCTATCTCCTTCTTTACTTTCAGTTGGTGAGACGTATAGTAAATTGCTTGTTTGCATGCAATAGGCATCATCACATAGCTGATGGTCGTTCGTAAACTAGTTATTTTTTTCTCTGTCTTCAAAACCCATAATGGTAGTTTCTTTGTTGCTTCGGTTTTGTTCCCTTTTTGAATGTCATTCATGTACTGCTTGGCAGTAGTAGCCAGAGCATGCAGACAAGCTTTAATATGCCAGAATGTGGATTCATCACACTGCTGTAAATACTCACCACCAATTTCCTTAACAGCTTTTAATACCTTGTCTGGTCACTTTTTACTTACTTTGGTAGAGAATATTCTCTCCTCGAGAGAGTACTTCAAAGCCAAAATTATTTTTCGTCAGAAAATTTCAGTAAGGGCACATTTCAGCAGTATATAATCCTAACAACAACTACTACTACAATAATCATAGCAGTTGTGCCTGCTATTTACCATAGTCGTAGTAGGGAGACAGTGGTCAGTTACTTTAGCCAGTAATGTAGCTTGGTTGGCAGGCACTACGGAATCTGTTGGAATGTGGTGGTCTCACGTCATTCAAGTTTTCGTTTTTGTTTATAGAGTTAGGAATAAGGTTAATTTTCGATTTTTTAATAAAGTTACAGTTACTAACCTTGTTCCTATATTCTACAAATGTTGCTCGTTGGCGTAGTAAAATGATTTAATTCTGGATGCAGATTTTTCTCAATATGATTTCAATCGATTCATATATACAACAGCGGGGTTTGTTTCGCTTTTCTTGTGTCAATTAAATAGATCGATATTTCAATTCATAACTCCAAGAGAAATAAGTTTTATACTTACGGTTTCTTCTATAACTACATCTAGAAATAATTGCTTACTTGTTGAGCTGTTGTCTTCGTTTTCTTTCTGTTCCTCGGTTGTGTTGCTATTGATGTAGTGTCCAGCCATGTTTTTGTAGTGACTCTCTGCATGCTAAATTCAAGTTTCAGTCGAAAATCACAACGATCGTGAATAAAAGGCTCCCTCAGTTAATTCATCTGAAGATTAACCGGTTATTTAACAAGGCTGATATTTGTGGCTCCAAAGTATTCATCGTATTTTCGATAAATAGTCTCCTGCGCCAAATACGCAGCTTGTCGATTCGGGTTCGTCTGTATGTATGTATGCATGTATATATATATATATATATATATATATATATATATATATATATATATATATATATATATATATATATATATATTATATATGTATGTATGTATGTATTTATGTCATTACATATGTATATTGTCACTATTCACAATAGGAGAAATTAATGTCAACACATAGATAGATAGATAGATAGATAGATAGATAGATAGATAGATAGATAGATAGATAGATAGACAATAGTTAGAATTTTTTAGTGTTTCCAGTTTTAATATTCCTATCAAAATAACCCATGAAAGTAGCAGTAGATTCGCTGTGTTTCATAATGTTTAATATTTTGTATTAAACTATAATTCCTCTTTTGTTCAAAATGGCTTCAATTTTCCCTTGCGAGTTATCGTAAATGCAAAATTCTAATGAATTACTTAGCTTACATCCATGTATATATTTATCACTTACTTTATGATTTATTACATAACACTACTATTTTCTGACATATACGACTACATAATACATGTAGGAATATTATGAAACTTTTATGTTATCCGATTTTTATGAAAGTTTCGATGTAGTTTCATTTTATTTTTATTTTTAATCTGAAATATATTTATATTTATGTGTGTGCACATGTGTGTGTATTTATCTGCGTGTGTGTTTGAATAAGTGCTTCTGTGGCTTTCTATGTGTGTAGAAAGAATGGTATTATCAAACATGCTGGTTTTTGTTTGAGATATGCTTCATGAAAAAAGAAAAACAAAATGAAATCGTTGCGTTTCTAAATATTTTATTTACTTCGTATTCCTGTAATGTCTTAACAGTTAATGTAAATTTGGGGTTTAACTTTTCTAAGTAAATGCGCTTGTTACTTTAGCAGTGTGAATATGCATGCGTGTACATTTATATAAACATGCATACATAAACACACACACACATACACACACACACCACACACACATATATATATATATATATATATATATATACACACACATGCATACATATATATGTATATAGGTATACATATACATACAGACACAAACAAGCAAACACATACACACATATATATGCACGCGTGTGTATGTATGTGTGTGTATCTGCAATGCAGATATTTTTTTATTTTTGTTTTTCATTCTTTTGTTTTTTCATATAAAATAACAATAATTTTATTTAATGTGATCTTCCGAATTCAAAATTCCTTGTCAAACAGAAATGGTTACTTGTAACAAATATGGAAACGTTTTGGATTATTATGGATGGAAAAAAACAGAAACCAAGGTAATAGTTCAATTCTTGGACTGGGTGAGGCGTTGTGTCTTTGAGCAGGACATTTTGTTTTACATTGTTTCAATCTACACTGCTACAGTGAGTACTAATCGGATGCGGGTGCAGACCTTTCTGTTTCTTCTAGCCGCCGTATCCTGGATGTTCCGCTGAGTCAAAAGTGGAAGGGGTCTCCAAAATACCATCTTTGTCTCCAAAGACAATTAACAAGAGCTTGGTATATATTTCCAGAATACTATTCGTTATGCACTCGCGAATAAAAGACGGTTGTTCCTTACTATACGAGGTTAGGCTCAGGATGTCATATACTGTATTTTTTTATGTAGACATAGGAGTGGGGGCTGAAAAGTTCCTGGCTTTAAGGGTATCGCGAAAGGCCTTTTTAGAGACCCAATCATCCGAGTTCTTTTACAGGGCTTAGAAAAACTGAAGGACCACTGCAATAAGTGTGTGAATCTGAGAGGGGAATATGTTGAATAAAATCATAATTAAGTGATCCTCCCGTATTTTCTTTTATCCAAAGCCAAAATCTCTTCAACACCCCATCGTTTTTGCTAAGGATTTTGAACGAATGTTGCGTTTTTTTCTTCCTTTTTATCCATTATAAACTCAGATGATGGTTTAATTCATAGTAGATGTTCGCAGTAAGTAGTAACACTGAACTCGGAACTCCTTTGTGGTGGTAATCGATGAAATTTACTTCAGTATGTCAGAAAGATAAAATAAGGCGGCGAGCTGGCAGAAACGTTAGCACGCCGGGCGAAATGCGTAACCATATTTCGTCTACCGTTACGTTCTGAGTTCAAATTCCGCTGAGGTCGACTTTGCCTTTCATCCTTTCGGGGTCGATAAATTAAGTGCTAGTTACGCACTGGGGTCGATATAATCGACTTAATCCGTTTGTCTGTCCTTGTTTGTCCCCTCTGTGTTTAGCCCCTTGTCGGTAGTAAAGAAATAGAAAGATGAAAGACGTTGTAACTTTAGGAAGAATTACAGAAAATGATGAGTTTTGTTGTTGTCGTTGTTGTTGTTAGTGTTTGTACTCTTATTCCACTAGATTAAAATTTGATGTTCATCTCAATATGGTCCACAAATTAAGTTCCAGTAATGCATTCAGTTCAGTAAGTTTTCCAGCAACAAAAGCTCTCATTCGTTTCTATAACTGAAAAATGTCTTACGCGTAACGAAATCAGTGAAGGCTTCTTTTTGTCTCAACATATTTTAAAAGAAGGAAGACTAGGATTTTGTGACGTTCTTATCTTTCCTGATTGAATAAGTAGGGCAAGAGTAGCTTAATTCATTTCAACGATAAACTGAAACCATATCACAGCCTTGCTGTGCTGGTAACAACTCAACCATTCGATCCTTGACGGACCCAAATGGTCGATTAGTAAACGAACCCGAGGAAATGTGCAAGGTGTTTCACGATCATTTCGCCCAGCTATTCGGGAGGAGCGGCGGACTGGAGCGCGGGGAGAAGCTCGCAGAATTCCTAGCCGGTTCGCCGCGTCTATCGAGGCTGGACGCGGAATCTTGTGAGGCGCCGATCACATCCGAAGAAGTCGAGGATATGTTGGCAGACTGCGGCGGGGACAAATCGCCGGGACTCGATGGTCTGCCTTACGAACTCTATAGTAGCATGCCAGACTTGTTTGGGCACCTACTTGCATGCGTGTACACCAACTGGCAGCAGAACGGGAGAATTCCTAAGTCTGTGAGCCGAGGGGTGGTAGCGCTGTTAAGAAAGGACCCAAACAAGGGGGATTTAATTGGTAATTTTCGGCCCATCACTCTGCTTAACGCAGAGTTGAAGATTTTGGCCAAGGTCTTGGCAAAAAGGTTGGCGCGGGTCGTGGGTGAACTTGTTGGCGAGGCGCAAACTTGCGCCATCCCTGGAAGGACCATCCACGACAATCTCCACTTTCTACGCTATGCCTTAGAAAGGGTAAATAGGATTCCTGGCAAGGGTGGGGCTATGGTCCACTTGGACCAATCGAAAGCGTTTGATAGGGTGGACCATCAGTATCTGGCGGCAGTCCTCGCGGCGGCTGGCTTCGGCCCGACCTTCCGCGGATGGATCAACGCTTTATACAGCAACATCGAATCGGTAGCTCAGGTAAACGGTTTCTTTTCGAAGCCGTTCAGCATTGAACGTTCGGTACCTCAAGGGTGTCCTCTCTCTCTGCTTCTCTACGTTTTGGCCCTCGAGCCGTTGCTGAGGAGGTTGGAAACTATGAGATGCACTCCGCAAGATCTAGGATGCGGAAAGTCAGCGTCGGCGTATGCGGACGACATCACCGTCATCGTTTCCCGAGTCGAGCACCTACAGTGGGTGGGTGAGGCCTTAAGGGACTATGACGCGGTGACAGGAGCGAAAGTCAACCGGAATAAATCGGTCGGCTTGCAACTCGGCACCTGGAGGGGCAAGTCGATGTCTTCCGACAGCGTCGTAGGACGTTGGACGGAAGAACCGGTAAAAATGCTTGGAATCTGGTTAGGTCCAGATCTCCAGATAGAGAAGAACTGGAGCGAGGTGGCGAGAAAGGTGGCTCTCCTAACTTAGACATGGTCTGAGCGGAAGCTGTCCTTGAAAGGGAGGGCGGTGGTTGCAGAGGTGTTTATCGCCTCTGTAATCATTTACCGCCTGACCGTCGTGCCTTGCCCCGATTCGTGGCTGAACAAACTGGAACGCATGCTCTTTCGCTTTTTGTAGAGGAGCAGCAGACCTCTTGTAAGACGCTCTATTTGCTGCCAAAAGCCGCTGAAGGGTGGGTTAGGGATGCCGTGACTAAAAATGCGCAGACATGCGCTCAGGCTTAGGCACCTCTGGCTTTACTTGGACGGTGAGCAGGTGTGGTCTCCGTTCGTCAAGCTGTTATTTCCACAGTTCACATCGTTTAACGAACTGAACCCATGGATCAAGTGTAGACCGAAGTTGGGCATGTGGCATGCAGAGTGCCAACAGGCACTCGTGCTTCTCTCCCAGTCGGGCAACGCCGGTGGCGAGGGTACTACCTCGTTCTTCTATAGAGGGTTAGTAGAGTTTAAGTGTGACGACGTCCTGGGAGAAACCCTGGGCTTCGAAAAAAATCAACTGGCCAGCCTGTTCCAAAGAACATTCGGTCCGGGGCCTATGGATAATTACCAAAAGTCCCTGTCCTGGCAATGTTACAGAGGAGCTTTACCGGTTCGAGATAAGTTCTTTAGACATAGGTGTGAACCTACACCGGTTTGTGCAAGATGTGAGAGGGACAGTGAAACTGTCCTGCACGCGATTGTGCAATGCCCCAAGGTGACTGAACTCTGGGTTTATGTCGAACACCTGCTGTCGCAAGAGTACAACTGTCGAGCGAATCTGTAATTAAGATAGTTCCGCCGACCTCCCTGAATAGGGAGGAACGAGCCTGTTTTCTCTCGGTAGTTGCTATGGCGAAAGAAGTAGTGTGGAAGACGAGAGTAAAAGGAATTGCAACAGGCATGTTTATCTCCAGTCTCGAGCTAATCGACATTTTCGTTTTCCACATGAAACGGAAAATAAGGCTGGAGAAGAAATGCCTGTCGCAAAGTGTGTTTCGTAAAAGATGGGAGTCTATAGCAAGTACGTTGCGAGTGAAAGAACCTGTTTAATCGAGAATGCGAAAAAGGAGAAAGCAAAGTCTTCAGTGTGAGTATGTGGTTTGTGGGGTCAACGGCGTCCTCCGCTTCCCTTTTTGTTATTCACCCATTCTCATTTAATTGTATATATTTCAATTGTTTGTTTATTCATACGTTTCGTCTCATTCGATACCCTGACCCCAACGTTTGTTTTGTCCCCTCTTTTTCTCAACCTTATGGTGAATAAAGAAATCCTCTCTCTCTCTCTCTCTCTCTCTCTCTCTCTCTCTTTCTTTTTCTCTCCACTAATTAATTAACCAAACACTTTTGTACTTAATATTCAAATCCTACTTGATATCTATAAATTACATTAAGCTACTGATGTTAATTCAGTTGATTAAACCCGCTGTTTCTGCATAAATCGTTATTGTACTTAATATTGGGATAAGCATGAACTTCACAACTCGCCATTTTGTTCTCTTTAAACTCGGACACGTAGTTAAATAGAAGCAGAAAAACAGTTTCTCTCATAAAAATATAACTTTCTTACTGTTATATCCGATGAAACAAGTAGAAAAAAAATGAAAGAAACGACAACATAAAACAAATAATACAAAATACAAAAGAAAATAGCATAACAAACTAAAAAAAATGTTGAAGCGGTTAAAAAATGGCAAATTGAAGTCTGACACTAAAGGCTATCAGGTCTGCCAGGTTCCTGCAGCTAATGTTGTCTGACTGAAGTACATTAACAAATCATCAGTTGGTATTACAAAAAAAAAGTAGCTGAATTTATTTCGTTTGTTCAGAGGAAAAAAAAGAATTTATTTTTTTCTTTCACTGTTCTATAAAACTTACATACGCACATACATACGCGCATATATACATATACAGATACATACATGCATACACACATGCATACACACATACATACATACATACATACATACATACATACATACATACATACATATATACATACATACATACATACATACATACATACACACATACATATATTTCCACGAGGTATTATCAAAAAATAGTTCCGGGATTGCGTGTGTTGGTTGTTCAACAGGAATGTGTACGCAGCTGCTGATCATTTGCAACCACCAGCAAATACATTTCATGGTATCTACTCGCGTTCACATATTACTGGAAGCTTTTTAACGTATTAAAACGCCCTACGGTCTTTTCAAATAATTGACAAATTCTAGCCAATATCTGACTTAAATTTTGCATCAAGCTCGACACATCCGCAACCGTGACCTTCGAAATATTTTATCAGAGCCTTGGTCATCTTGTTATTGTTGAATGCAGGTTTTTCAGTGATAGGACCACTTTAAAGATAGGTGGAGTGTCGATTCAGAGGAGTGATAAACATTTAGAGTGACAATAAGCGTAGGAGTGGCTGTGTGGTAAGTAGCTTGCTTACCAACCACTTAGTTCCGGGTTCAGTCCCACGGCGTGGCACACTGGGTAAGTGTTTTCTACTTTAGCCTCGGGCCGACCAAAGTCTTGTGAGTAGATTTGGTAGACGGAAACTGAAAGAAGCCTATCGTATATATGTGTATGTATATATATATATATGTGTATGTATGTTTGTGTGTCTATGTTTGTCCCTCCAACATCGCTTAACAACCGATGGTAGTGTGTTTACGTCCCCGTAACTTAGCGGTTCGGCAAAAAAGACCGATAGAATAAGTACTAGGCTTACAAAGAATAAGTCCTGGGGTCGATTTGCTCGACTAAAGGCGGTGCTCCAGCATGGCCGCAATCAAATGACTGAAACAAGTAAAAGAGTAAAAGAGTAAAAGCGAGTAGGGGTGAACATTAGATGAGGATTCCTAAGACTATAATAGTAGCACCCCTACCTCACACAAAACCATTCATTCAGTTTGCTGATTCTTTCAGTCTTACTTCGAAATGGCAGAGGAGAAAGACCCTAATCAAACTGCACCGGTTGCATATCCAATAGTCAGTAGTCACAGCAGTTGAAACACGTGTAGGTCCCAAAAAGATGCTGTAGATAACATTTAAATAAAATTATGAATGTGAAAAATCACCGTTCACTTTATTATTATTACTATTACTTACTCAACTGAATATATGCAGTCCTGAACAGGAAACTCGGATTTGCCCAGTAAGAAAAGTTACCAGAGCCTAACAACTTATTGTTAGTTAGAGTACCACATACAGACCGTTGTGGTTAGCCGGCATCTGAAATCGACTTGAGACGAAACACAGTTATCACCAGAATAATATATCTCTTTAAACTCATTATATATATATATATATATATATATATATATATATATATAATATATATATATATATATATATATATATATATACTTTGGGTATGGTAGATGAGTTCAACAAAATTTTAGGTTCAGATGGTACTTAAGTTGAGGCACCAGAATTTAGTACGGTATTATCCATAAAATTTCAAAGTAAGGTGATTAAAATCAAAATAAGCAACAAGGATATCCAGAGGTAATGCTGTACGATCGTTTCATGCAACTCCATTTAATTGAACAATGCAATCATTACATCAATTTAAAATGCAAAGCAATCTTCAGCTGCACAAAGACATAGAGTTTAATTCAATTAGGACAGCTGGACAGCTTAGTATAATTATACTTAAAATCTCCAAGAAGTTAAGGATATAGACAAAGAACATGCCGTCTCACTCCAGTTTAGAAGTTACTGAATTTTCCAAGAAAATATACATTGTTACAGACTCTACCTGTCACTGATTTTTTGTTTTTATGGGGTCAGTTTTAATTGATAGACTAGTTTATCAAATCCCTTGTATATCTAAGGCTGAGAGAACAGAGTGCAGTGTCTGTTAGTGGTAGGGCTGAGGGAGCAGACAGACATCATAGTGGGTATAGTCATAAAAATTCAGATATATTAGAAACAATATCATGCGGTTTGGTAAAGGAAAACTTAAAAAAAGATGTTAGCTGACAATTAAGGGGATCACCCACTTGCAGACCATTGATAATGAAACAGGGGAAGTTTTATCATATAATACTATAGTTAAAAAAAAATCAGTGACAGTGGGAGTCTGTAACAATGTATATCTTCTTGGAAAATTCAGTAACTTCTAAACTGGAGCGAGACAGCATGTTCTTTGTCTATCTCTTTAACTTCTTGGAGATTTTAGTTATAATTATATTAATGTGTCCATCTGTTCTAATTTAATTAAATTCTGTCTTTGTGCAGCTGAAGATTGCTCTGCATTTTAAATTGATGTAATGATTGCATTGTTCAATTAAATGGAGTTGCATGAAACGATCGTACAGCATTACCTCTGAATATCCTTGTTGCTTATTTTGATTATTTATATATATATATATATATATATATTATATATATATATATATATATATATTACATGCATACATGCTTGCCGGAGTGTTTATGTAACTATGTTTAAATATGAAGAAATTTCAATGCTAGCTAATAATAAAATCTATTTCGATTGCCCCATTTTTTATTTGGTGCTTGGGTTTGCTGCGAATAGAATCGACTGCTTTGTTTTAGGTCTAAATAACGGAAATGTCCCAGGTAGCTTAAATGCCACTCACAGACAGAATTACAATTCAATAGAAATGTGCCAATGAAAAGATGCAGAAACCCGGCAAAACATCTTGAAATAGTAGGTTCGTCCATTTTCTTGTATATGTGTGCGTGTGTGTATGTGTGTGTGCGTATGTATGTGTGTATGTGTGTGATTTAGTTAAACGTTTATGAATACAGTCCTCAGCTAGCACTAATCCACGGGGTACTACTGATTTTAAAGTGTAAGCCGCTTAACTGTTTTCCTCCTTAAGAAAGTAGAAACTTCCTTCAGGATATGTTGTTGAGATAAATATTATATCGGGTGAAGGAAGTAGCAGCCTTTTTTCATACAAATCGATGGCTATAATATATAAAATGTTTCAACTTTTTTTTAGGTAATAATATATTATACTTATTCGTAAAATAGATCAAATATATATACATTTTTATGTGTACACAGTTACCTTTATTGCTACCTTTGATATATACATCATCTCAAACATAGCATGTAATTATATTTCTTATAGTAAGAGACGATAATTTAATGTTTTCGTATGACTCTTAACTTTGATTCTAACTTATATATCCCTTGAGGTTTCCATTGCGCAGTTTGTATTATATACCCATACATCTTTAGCTGTGAGTTGTGAGCTATGGAAAGTATTAACGAAAAAAATGCAATCATAGGAAATAAATTTTTATTCAGGCGAATCGTGAGTGGATTCAGAATTATTGTATGTTTTTAAGATTGTTGTCGAATTGAGTTAGTAAAGTTCTGAAGGCTGGTTTAAAAAAGAAAAATTAAATATTTGGAATTGTAGGCAAGTAGCAGTACTAGCTGAACTTTGGGTTTTGAATAACTGCTGATTGTCGCTGTTAAGAGATTCGTCGGGTGGCCGCTAGCGAACTGACTGCACAATTGATGACTTCTTGTCTGGTTTACTGACTCACAGACTACAAAAGCTTGTGTGTGTATTTTGTTCCTTTTTTTTATAAGAATGTTGATGTGTGTGTTTTTTATTTTTTATAAGAATGTTTGGTGTATGTGTATTGGAGTGTATGGTAAATGACTTTGCAGACGTTGTTTACGAGCCGATATATTTTTCAGATATTATATTGAGATATCGACTCATTCTTAATATGATCTGGAAAATTTGAACGCGAAAATTTAATCGTTGTTGTGTTTTCGTTATCGGAGAACAGAAAACCTCTTCCCTTTAGACGATGTGTATTCATGGCACACGCGAAGCACTGGAATAAAGAAATTTGAGATTCGGCAGTGTTTTAACCTTGTTTTTCTCCTCTGTCAAGAAATCTATCCCGCTGGATCAATGAATTTCACAAAAGTACGAACTTTTGTTTATAGAAATCAGTAAGTTGATTATTTGTTGATGGGTTCTGTTGCTCGCCAAACACAATAATTCAGAAGGGGCATGCAGAAAAACGAGAACCTAAACAGTAATGTATCCATTCATTCTTAATACATTCAAGCCCTTGCATGCTGCTTTTCCAATGAACTTTGTGTTAAAGGATCCCTTTATTGTGATTTTTTAGTGCGAAACCAAGCGAAGATGAGGGAGCAGCGTAATCGAGGCACTTCTCTTTGTATTTTAAGTGGTTATCAGTAATATATTTTTCGTATGTTGTGATGGACTCCTCGCGCATACACTAACTCCTACAGAACAGCAGTATTCAGGGTTAGTCTGTACAGTACTCGTCATCCAAACTCATCAGACCCAAGATGACATACGTAAGAAATGAGATCCACAGGATAAGCAGTAAATGCAGCGAAGCAGGAGACAAAGAGAACCAGCACCAAGCAATTCCGAAAAGTCCTTATAGAGAATGGCTATCCATACTCTTTCACGACATCAAGAGACTACTCAAGAAAGCCCACACATCAAATGATAACATGCCAAACTTTAATGAGAAAACGACTGCTGCAATCCGTCTGGAGGGATTGATTATACGTTTGGCACTATCCGAACTCTCCCAAAGTGGTTCCGAATTAAAAACCAACACACAACAACGCTGATTAACTTTTCCTGAAGAAGGGTTCTTACTACATCTTATTTCCTTTGTTTCGTTTTTCTTGCAACTCATTCTTTTGACTTTTCAAATACAAAAAGATTACAATGTGTATGTTCTGATAGCGAAGATAGTTTTAATAATTCAAGAAAGAATTTATATTGTATGTTACTAATATATACTTTTATTCGTCTTTAATGCTCAAACCATGCCACTAACCGCTCTGACCTATTTCTCTACTCCTTTTGCACATATCTAAGTATTCTGCTTGCTAGAGACCGGGTGGAACAATTACTGTCTTGATGAGGCCTACTGATTCAGCGGCACGTCTATGGCAGACCCAGTATCTCTAGACAATCAAATTGCATTTCCCTTAATGGCATATCCATTTTGGTCATTCAATAAAATTATCTCCCCTTTTCATTTGAAGCTGGTACTGATACCATCAAGCTATTGTACAACCCTCTCTAATGGCGGAGTTCATTTCAGAAAGTCAATACTTAATTAATATACCCTCAGTCGTCTTTGATGTTCAATTATTTGCGAGTAGCCACTTTTAATGATTTATATTAGCTCCTTTGTGTTTTATTATGGTTTGTGTGTGTGTGTGTATGTGTGTGTGTGTGTGTGTGTGTGTGTGTGTGTGTGTGTGTGTGTGTGTGTGTGTGTGTGTGTGTGTGTGTGTGTGTGTGTTCAATTTCACATTAATACGTTTTTCTTCTTTAGTCCAAGGAGATTTGACTGTTGATATAAGGTCAAAGAAAATAAGGAAAGGATCTCAGAAGTATTTAAAACTTTGCAATCCTAGGGAATACGGATGGAGGAGTAATTAGCGTGAAGTTTTGTTTATGAGACCGTGAGAAGATGAGGCGGGGAATAGAAAGATATTTTAGTAGGTTTTGACATTGAATCAATTCATTTGATACGCTAATTGTGCAGTCTACACCGTTAAATCATTTATTATTAACATCCTGATTAAATGA
Source organism: Octopus sinensis (assembly GCF_006345805.1). Classification (NCBI taxonomy): domain Eukaryota; kingdom Metazoa; phylum Mollusca; class Cephalopoda; order Octopoda; family Octopodidae; genus Octopus; species Octopus sinensis. Next base: position 174,127,757 of record NC_042999.1, read on the forward strand.
GAATGCAGAGTTTTGACTACAACGAAGCTGACTATACTTTATCTATGTCAAAATTGATTAACTGATTTACGACTCATTTATAGATTTATTCCATGACGTTCCAGCCGTGACTATCCTTTCATTTCTTCTGGTGCAGCTTATCTAAGACCACATTGATAAAAGATTCTTGTGACAGATATGTACACACATTTTAGCATGTCGGAAGACGAGAGACCGGGTAATGACTCTCTGAGTGTATTAATGCAAAACACCTATAGAACAAAGTTATATTTACACAAAATGCTGGTGAGAATTAAGAGTGTTTCTGTATAAAACTTTTACTGATAATTAGTCTTAGCAAGATATATTTTTATGACAGAAAACAAGATTATAAATACTTTTAATATCACTTCTGTTAACCGACATAAAATATTAAAACATAGCAGACAAAATTTCTCAAGTATATTACATTTGTATAAAATCATTTCTGCTGATTTCATGGGGGAAAAAAAACTTGAATTACAGTTTGATATCATATTTAAAAAGAAAATACAGAGACAGATTCATGAACTTAAATACATTGAGAAGCTTTCTTTTATTTCTTTCCTTTATTACAATGATTCACACGCACAGATAAGTATCAGCCATACTGTCTAGACATATCTTTTTGGAATGAAAATATTCTTGGATAAAATGGAATTGCTAACTATATATATATATATATATAATATATAATATAATATAATATAAAATAATATAATATATATATATATATATATATATATTATATATATATATATATATATATGTATATGTATATGTATATGTGTATATATATATATTATATATTTATATATATTATATATGTGCACACATCTCTCTCTTTCTCTATCTTTCTCTCTCTCTCTCTCTCTCTATATATATATATATATATCTATATATATATATATATATATATATATATATATATATATATATATACATATATATTTGTTTCGTCCTGTGCATTTGAGTTGTTAAAAAAATTATTTCTTTTTATAGGCGAACCACAATCAAATACACATGCTTGACATTGCAATGTATTCTTTATTTTAAGCACCCATTTCAACTTAAATAACTTCTTTTGTTTAAATATCGAATGGAAATGAAATGAATATTCAATACACGCACACAGATAGCCAGCTACATATGTATGTATATATTCATGCAGCAATGTGTGTATGATATAAGTTTTGATGTTTATCTTGAGACCAAATTTCTTTAAGCACATATCGTTAACCAGCATGCTGTCGTCTGCATACAGTATTTCTTTAACAACGATCTGGGTATTTCTCACTTTTGCTCAAAATTTTGCGTCGCTAAAGAGGTAGTGTATGTGTGTGGATGTATGTTTGTTTGTGTGCGTGTGTGTGTGTGTGTGTGTGTATGTGGTGTATACTTATCTGCGTATGTATCTTTTATCTTTTACATGTTTCGAAGAATTTTATATGAACGAATCGACCCCAGCACTTACTTTGTTTGAGCCTGGTACTGTCAATGCATCGAGTGGCAAAAGTAATATTTAAAAAACTTCATACAGCGTTGGCAAAAATTGGCGGTATTCCATCCTGCTGAAACTATGTGCGAGCTCTTTATTCGGTAGATAAATCACTTATTAGAGGCATCAAAAAAGATTTGAGCATTCGTAAATATGTCACAATTCACTGTACTGTCGAACAAGTAGGATCCAATTATTCTTTCACTTCTCGTGCCAGCCCACACCGTAACCCAAGGGTTGTACAGAGAATTGTTGTAATCTATCCAACATGGACTGGCATCTGACCAATACTGGGCATTATGCCTGTTCGTCTATCCCGTACGATGAAAGATACCTACATCCAAAGAGATAATGTTTTTAATAAATTGTTGGGTTTTAGAAAAGATCCCATCACAGAATCCCATTCGTCCCATCGTCATGTAACTTCTGAACAAAATGGATTTTATACGGGTGGAAAACATGCATTTTTTAAATACGCTGAACTGAACACATGTTGACACTAGTTTCTTGAGATAGTTTTCTTGACTTTATTGGACTCCGTTGAATATGAGTAAGTACATGCGTTATGGTTACTTCATCTTTTGTTGTTCCTGGTCTATCCCTACGTTCTCGATTATGGGTTAAAGCTAAACAGTACTATCCTTCTCTCTGAAACTGTACATTCTTTATTTGGAATATCTCCTGAAAGGATAACTCGTCGGTTGTTCCATCTGTTTGTGTACTGGTTTTACGCCCTTTTATATACTAAAAACCTTAACTGAAATTTTTTTATATACCCAGGCCTATTCTCCATTTTTTAGGAGTGGGTAGCCACAAGACACACCAGGCATTTCATTCACTTCCCAGCTCAAAGAAGCGAACCTCGTTCTATGTTCGGGTCAAGGCATAGAACGCAAACCTCAATATCAGCAGCGGAGCCCGACAACACATACTGATTTATCCCCCCCCCACCACCACCACCACTGCCGCATCATGCTGGTTCCGTACCCCTTTGAGCAACATCAAATTCATTCATTCGTCCTAAAACTCTCCAAGCTTTCCTACATTTATGAACACCCTTGCCTCTCTCACTCCAACACCTCTAACCACCAAAGCTTTCCTCACTCAGACATCTCATATGAAACACACCTAGTCGCCTCCTTTCTGCCTCTCTCAGCCCCAATGTCAGCACAATCATGCCCCCATACACACCTCTTTTCGCTTTCACACTCAATCTTCTTCCTCTCAGCATACCTTTCACCACTCCGTGTATTTTACTCCCCTCCCTCACTCTGTATCCCACCTCCTCAGCCAACCCCCATGCGCCGATACGTATGTGATCCCAGATACTTAAAAACACTCACCTCATCTAACATCTCACCTTTCATACTCACATTCATCCTACTAGCAATTCCATCTCTTGAACATCTCATCACCTTACTTTTAGCTACATTCACTTTCAGTTTCCTCCTCTCACACACTTTTCCAAACTGTATCACCAGTCTCCTCAGCTGTTCTTCCGAATCCGCCACCAGTGCTGTGTCATCAGAAAACAGCAACTGACTCACCTGTCATTTCTCTCCATGTTCTCCTACCATTTGGGCTCCCCTACCAAAAGTTCTAGCATTTACCTCTCTCACCACGCCATTCATATATAAATTAACAGCCATGGAGACATCACACAATCTTGTCTTGCCCTCACATTCACATCAAATCACTCACTTACTTCACCACAAACCCTAACGCACATCCTGATTTTTCTATAAAAACTGAACAGCTCTCAATCTAACATCTACTCCATCCAACCGCAACACCTGCCACATTGCATCCCTATCCACTCGGTCATATGCCTTCTCTAGGTCCATAAAGGCCTAATACACCTCCCTCTCTTTTGCCAAGAACTTCTCACACATCCGCCTTACTACAAATATATGATCTGCACACCCCCTTCCACTCCTAAAAGCACACTGCTCCTCCACCAGTACACTCTCTGTCTTGTTCCTCATACTAAGAACCAGAATTCTCTCATACAGTTTACCAGCCACCCACAACAGACTTATACCCCTAAACTTTCCACACTCACATTTATCCCCTTTACCTTTGTACAGTGGCACTATACAGGCAATGCACTAGTACTCTTCCAGCCATATAACAAAACATTCATAAGTCTCACTTACCATTCAATCACTGTCACTCCTCCTTTCTTTAGGCATTCCACTGTACACACATCTATACCTGGCGCCTTCCGGTTTGCCATCTTCCTCAAGGATTCCCTCACCTCCGCTCTTCCAGTTGCACCGTAGTTCCCTAACAACGGGCATTCTCCTCTCTCCTCCTATAATTACTATACTTGCTTCCCTATCATTCTCCACATTTAACAGCTCACTAAAACACCCTACCCATCTCCTTTGTACATCCTCACTTCCTTTCAGCAAATTTGCATTTACATCTAAAACCCTTCCTTCCCTTCCTCCAAACACCCTTCTTACCCTCTGTACCCCTTCCCAAAACATCTTTTTATTTCTTACAAAATTTTCATTCGACTTTTTCCCAAACCTTTAATTTGCCTCCCATTTCGCCACTCTCACCACTCTCTTTACTTTCCTCTTCACTTCTCTGTAGCGATCATAAGCCTCTCCATCCTCTTTCTGCTGCCACTCTTCAAAGGACCTTTTTTTCTCTGCCACCGCACCCCTTACCTGTTCATTCCACCACTCACTACCCTTCCTCACACCCATTCCAACCACTCGTGTGTCACTTACCTCAGCGCGCATCTCACTGTTCTGAGTAAAACTATAAACTACATTCGGAAGTAGGACACTGGGGCCCTGATTTCAGGGTTTGAGGAGTGTGGAACTACCTCTTAGCCACTATTGTTCCCAGGTGTACTCTGGCCCGGAGTGGCAGTGTAAGCGTCCCAGCTATGGGTTAGCTAGTAAACCCCACTGCGTCTGGGGGAATCGGTAGAATGCAGCCACTGTATTCCCTGTTTGGCGTAAGAGGCGACTAAAAGGAGTGGGAGCGAGGGAACTGGGAATCCTTTCCTTCTAGCAAATCCATACTCCTAAAAAGACAGCAAGAAAAAGAACTGAAATATGAAAATACAAATATTCATACAGCGAAATTAACAAAAGGACAAAAAAAAAGAAGTCAATTTGGATAAAGGGATAGAGGACGTAGCTAACTTCACTTTAAAATTTCTCAAAATGAACCCTATTTGTAGGCTTATAAGCTCAGCGGAAGCGGAAATATGATTAATAAGTACAAAGACCTTGAGAAATATACAAAACTAGAATTAAGAGTCAAACTAGATCCATTTATTGTTAATACAGGTGACTTATACCATTGATAATATATTTTATTTACGGCCAAATTTAATCCGTTCCATATCGTATCATTCCTACCTCTGATGTCTAGATCTGTACTAGATACGGTCCTGGATTTCGCCAAAGGATTTGTTTGCAGACTTGAAATAAAACAAGAAATTAATACACATGTATATAAATAGTGAAAAGTAAACAGTATCAACAAGCTTATTCATCATTAGTATGAGTTCATATAACAACGTGGATATATGCAACCTAATTGGTCTGCTATATACTGATCGTTATTCGGGCATCCAAGTAGGGCTTGTAACTCTAAATTTAAAAATAAAATCATTCAACGTATAAGTTAAATCAAGGCAATGTATTCTTGTTAGACACTTATTAACATAAATAAATGTTTTTCAATTATAAAAATTTTCAATTTATTGATAACGTATGCTTGACTACATTTGATATTAATTTTATGATTACAAAGAACAGCTCCAAGCGAAAAAGTCTGCAATCACATTCTTCCGCATGAATGCATATATGCATGGATGTAGTGTGTGTGTGTATGTATATGCATTATGTTTGCATATATGCGCATACACATACATACATGTGTGTGTGAGTTCTAAGATATAGCATCACTGTAACTACCAATCTCAATAACGTGATTCTTAGATATATTGTTAAGTTTAGAATCTAATGCTTACAACCCTCCCTAATCAGCATCCATGATGTAAATGTTACAGACCTGATCAGTAATATTTGTAGAAATGTTTCTAATCTTTCATTCATTAAAGAAATGTTTAATAATGTGTCCTTCTAATGCAACCAAGATACATACATACACACACACACAAACACACACATACATATATACATACATACACACGCATACATACATACATACATACATACATACATACA
>NC_042999.1:174138489-174150989 GCF_006345805.1 Octopus sinensis
ACAGCATCGACAACAGTAACTCCTCCAACAGCATCTTGAAAAACAACTTCAACAGCATAAATAATAAACATTTTTTTAAAAAAAACACATTTTCAAGTTTAGTTTATTTTATATTTGTTTATATTGCCTTCGGGCATTATTCAACATGGAGAATATGTTTTTGTATTCATTTACTGCTATTTCACAATAAAGTAAAATAAACTATATCTGCGCCGACTATGATTGGTTGGTTAGTTTAATACACACTTCTTATTGTGTGGTATAAAATTGATTTTTGCAGAAAGAAAACTTTTTTGTATATAACATATTTGCAGAATTATACACTAAAATATGCGCTTATTCAAAATGACAACGAAAAAGAGGGCTTGTGGCACATTAAAAATATTAGTTCCAGATGAAGTGTCTCTTATTTCTGTTTCTTTTACACCTGCAACTATTTTATTTCTACTATTTTTATCAAAACAGGATATCAATATATTTACTATTACTGTTCAAGCTACGTGATACAGCTACTGCCTTCCTTTTTAGTTCTGACGTGTCTTACTCGTAAAACCTCGTTGTAGTCACTTTGTATAATCCTTACAATCCAGAACCAGAGCCCTACTTTCTCTTTCTCTGCTCATGTTTTCCCTACAAGCACCAGTCTATGAATGTACAAACAAAACATCAACTGCATACAGTTCTGTATTGTAGAATAGGTTTCTAGTGTTGGGGACACTGCCCTTGCTTTTCAGATTGTGCTGGTATACATACTGCTATATGTATTCGTGTGTGTTGACGGTGGACGTCATTAATCTCCCCCATAAAATATCACCTTAATCCGTAGCAGAAAAAGATTAATATTTATGATGTATTTCTTTAATAACCTCATCCTTATACTTTCTCTTCCCCTCCTAATAGTTGGTAGTAAAATTGTAAGTAGAACCGTGTTGTCTTCCTCACTACTATGCCCTCCAAAGGAGCACGTATTTATCAGAGTAAACTTACGAAACACCGTTATTACATGTTATTAGGTATTAGATATTACGAGCAACTACTTTAAGTATTAGAGGGAGCAAACGACCGTTAATTGAACAAGAGACAAGTATCAAAAACATGGTACCGCACACAGTCACACTACATAGTATCTGGCATTCCCTAAACTCCAATTAGTTCCTTCGAATGTTCCTGTGCTTCACTGATAATTCTTTAGAAAATTAGGCCACTCTTCAATGTATCTTGCTCTAGATACCAATGTATCTTGCTCTAGTTCGATGCTTCCAATGAATATGAACAAATTATAAAGTGCTAAAGTTTTTATGCAAACAGTATTATTAGATCTTTGCTCTTTATAATGCTGGTTACAGTGATATATTGATGTATGCAGGATCTCTGAATATATATGATCTAAGCAATCGAGAGTTAAATACCTTAGCTAATTATACCACGCATCATAATTGGGAACATACGAACTGTCGACCTTTGACTAACCGTTAAATTCTCAAATAATTCAACCACCTTGGAATGCCTCACTAAATCACCTCGTTAGTTGAGTAGAACCTAATTATTCTACGAAGCAATCTTTAAGCGATACGTCTAAATGTATTGTTATTTCCGAATAAATCAAAATTCTTAGATAGATCTTGCTTTTCTACGCTCACCTCTTTTATATTCTCAAACTCCTTGTCACCTTCAACATACTTTATTATTAGTTTCTTCAATCTTCTTTACTCTCACTTTTTCTCGTATTCTTTATTTTATTTTATTTTTTGTCCTCCTATATTTTCTCTTATATTTTTATAATTTTTATATATTTAAGAAAAATTTATTGTTTTTTTCTTAGTCACTTTTCTTCCTTAATTTCTTTTCTATCCTCTTATGCTAATTTTTCTCTTGAATCTATTTTTAATTGTCTTGTTTTTTTTTCTTTTTACTCTAATCATAATTTATTATTATTATTATTATTATTATTATTATTATTATTATTATTATTAATATTATTCATCTTCGTTTCTTTTTTCTCTTCCTTTTATTTTCTCTTTCTTTGTATCTTCGTAGTTTTCATCTTCAATTAATTTTTCTTATGAATCAATTCGTAGTTTTTTCCTCTTTATTTTTTTTTACTTTTCTCATTGCTTCGTGTTTGAGCACGATAATACATCGTTTTCTTTCTGGTCTACTTTATCATCATCACCATCATCATTGTTTAAGATAATATATGTATATGTGTGTGTGTGCGTGTGTGCGTGTATGTATGTGTGTGCGTAGTGTGTGTGTAGTGTATGTGTACATATGTGTGTTCACGAGTGTGTGTGTTTGTGTACGTGTGTGAGTGTGTGCGTGTGTTTACACCGAATTATCTTCTTGACTGGATTATTGTGAGTATTTAGATTCTATTTCTGTCAAAATATTGGTATTTGTTCTGTTCATTTTGTTTTTCAGAAAAGTCTATCTTTAAAATGTTTAAGTCGTCGAGTATTGGACAGTCTTTTAAAAACAAAACAAAAGACAGGAAAAATAAAAATAAACAATGAAAAATTACGATATTAGAGCAAAACGACAAATGTGTACAGAAACTAGGTATGGTGAAAGCAAATAAAGTGTTTTAAATTTATTTATTGGTTTGGTCTTGAGGAAAGAAACTCAGCCCAGGGTCTTCTTAATTCCTTAAAGATCGATGAGGTTTAATGATATTAATGGTCTTCTTTAACAATTAAAATTTTATGGGTGCGTGGGAAATACGCTACAAGTTTTGGAATTATTTACTTCTTACTTGTGTGTATTAATTTTCCTAGCATTTAGCCTGTTCTAGGACAGAAAATTCACTTGTACAAACACAAACACACACACTCACTCACACACAAACACGCATACACACATACACACACATACATATATATATATATATATATATATATATATATATATATATATATATATATATATATACATACATATATACATACATATACACATGAACTTGTGAGCTGATCCATGTGTCTGCATAAATGGTTTTCTTGGTTAGAGTTGCAGTGCCTGTTTAAACCAACCTCCTACTAGGTGGACAAGCTTAAAAACAAATAGTAAAAACAGAGTGGAACTTTTGTTCTGGTCATCATTTTCAATGTTACGTAGTTTATGAATCACACAGGCATGTTACTTTTTTCAGTGAATATAATTCACCTATGATGGCTCAAGGCGGATTAAACAACTCGTTGTATCAATCTTAATTGAATTTATGTTAAATGGCCAACTGACTTTCATAACTGTCCAGAGCACCTGTTATATTCAAGCATGTCACTAGACAAGACGTTAAGAGAAGCCTAGGCGTTAATGTCAAATTTCTCCATTCTTCTCCCTCTCTCTAGTACAGTTAACCTTTTAACGCTTAATGTCACCGGAAATATATTCCACTCATCTGCAAGAGTTGCTTTCATAAAACTCTTAAGAATAAAAGAATATCCTTAATAAATCTAGGAACTTGAAATACCCATATCTGAGAAATGAAGAAAAACTCATAAAACTCATGAAGAATATATATATATATATATATATATATATATATATATATATATATATATATATATATATAATATGTCTATTGATAGTGGAAACCTGTTAATTAATATTTTAATGAATTTATAAAAATTCAGAATCGTTAGACCTTGAACGTTTAGTTACTGTTTATAAGATTGTAATGTCTCGGACTATTAAACTGAAACTAAGATTTATTTTTAATATATGCATCTACAGTGCACACGTCGATACAAATATAGTAACGCAATGCTACTCATGCACGAACATATAGGTTTACATTTTTAAGATATTTAAATTTTTTATTCGGTAAAGTTGGTTGTGTTAAGTTGATGTCAGCGCTCGCTTATTGGCTGAGTTTTCACCAAGCGTGTGTTGTATGTATTGCTTAGGTTTTTGTTAGCTTCCACCTTACTGTTCTATCAATTATAGAAGTTGGATTTCATAGCAGTACATGATTTCTTTTTGCAAACTATACAGTCAGCCATTCCTCACTTATATATTTTTCTTCTTTCTCCTATTCTTACCATTCACAAATGCATGGGATGTGATACAAACAGTCTTTATGATGTTGTATATGTAACTTACTCTCTAAATTTTATCAGATAATCCCTTACAATAAGCTAGAGTCGCTGTGGAATTTGGTTTAACTTCTGATTTTTATGAGAGAATACTTGTAAGTTTTATTTGATATGCTGTGTATTTGTTATTCAAATAGGAAAATTTCAGGTAGTTCATTTATTCTGTGTAAACTTATAATGCGTTTGCATGGGCTGTATTGTCAGATGTTGTAGATATTAGAGAATCCCTTTCTTAGCACTGCATAGCTAAAATAGAATTCAGCACATCTTATAAAAACAATTGCTTATTATTTTCCTTTTACGTAGTAAACTGTATTGATGTTAATAGTAAGTTCCTGCTGTCTACAGGGATTCAAATCTCTTCAAAACCGATCACTTAGCCAAGCAGCATATTTCAGTCTCATACATCTTAGATCCAAATCTTGTAAGTATACCACGTAGATATTTGTGTTTGTTGTTTACAAAGTGTATCATCGATTTAGATATTACCCTTCCTTAAATACAATAGTAATATGTCTATGTTGCCAGCGGTGTGAATCAAGACTGTGTCCTCGGGCCGACCCTTTTCACCATCATCCTTGGTATAATGCTCTAGCAGACCACTAACGACACTGATAATAAAAATGACATCTACATACGGTATTGTTTAGACGCCAGCCTCTTTAACCTGAGGCGCCTACAAGCTCACACCAAAACACAAAAACAACCCATCCATGGGTTACTTTTTGCAAACGATGCAGCTCTGCAACGCATCACCACTTGCTTTGCAGAAGCTGCCCGATTCTTTGGTCCAGAAGTCAGTTTAAAGAAAACAGATGTTATCCATCAACCTGCACTACAGCATGAATACCACTCCCTCACATCACCATCGCGGAGACTAAACGAAGACAAGCCAATTCACCTAACTAGGATGTACCAATACGTCAGATGCCAATATTGATAAGGAAATTGATAACAGACTGGCCAAGGCAAACAGTACATTCGGCAGACTGTACAACGGAGTCTGGAACAATAACCATCCGAGGGAAGAGACAAAGATCACCGAACACAGAGCTGTCGTTCTGACCACCCTCTTGTGCACTCAGAGTCATTCGGCATCTATCGGCACCGGCTACGACTTGAGCAATTCCATCAGAACTGCTTTCACATCCTCCTCAGTATCCTCTGGAGTGACTTTATCAAGGTGCTAGAGCAGGTGAAGTTAATCAGCATCGAAATAAGTCATCTGAAGATACAGCTATGCTGGGCAAAACACGTTACCAGAATGGCGGATCATCTACTTCTCATGATCACACTGTATGACGAACTCTCCTCTAATCAAAGTGGTGGAGGAGTACCCGAAAAGTACAAGGAGTCTCTAAAAGAACTCTCTAAAGAACTGTCTTGATGCCTGTCACATTGTTTACCACCTATGGTGTGTTATTGCTGCTGACCGTGAAGCCTGACGTCTCTCTGTCCGCCGGGCAACAGTCTCCTTTGAAGATATCCACCGGACTATCCTTGCAGACAAGAGAAAAAAGAGGAATAAAGGGGACATTACAACCAGCCCTGGTCAGCCTACCTTCCCATGCAGCCTCTGCGGTCATGCCTATTTGTCCTAATTTCAACTCGTTGGACATCAGCAAGTTGCAACAAAAGTGGACATCCAGCCCTCCGTAAATCTTCGCTCGCGAAGCGAAACCAACAGAGAGAGGGAGATTTATGCATGTATGTATGTACTACAAATTTTAGTTTAACAGCTGGGTTTTAATATGGAAATTAAAGATACTGTGTTAACATGATCTTTTTCCCAAGCTCTTAAGGACGCTTCTCCCTATATATAAGATATCATCAACTAGGTAGTTGGTTTCTCGTTAGGCTTGACTAAAACTTAACAGTAAAACTCCATCTGCCTGTAATACAACAGGTGAAGAAGTTTAAAATAAGAAAAGATTTCTGTAATCCGCTGGTACAGGTTTCGGTGGGCATGATGCTCAGCCAGTTGTGCTGTCTGGGAGAAAATGAAGTGTGAAAGAAATAGTTGTGTTAGTAGAGAGCATTCTGGAAATTAAAAAATTAATGCAGCGCAGAACATACCAGTGGAATCGATTTGGACACAGAACAAATGAACACTTAGCAAGAGTAACAAATGCAGGCGAGATATTGTATAGAAGAAAAATTCGTCTTAATAAAGTGGAGGAGCGCCTACCAAAGGGAGTTAATAGACATGGCAACATGGGGCACAGCAGAACTACTGAAATTATTAAGAAACATGTTATGTTATATTAGTGGACGCCTTGTAGTCCCAAACATCTCTCAAGGCCCTATATTTACTTCAGCTTCATTTTTTTAATAAATTATTTTCTACTGTTATCGTATCTTGTTTATCTTATTCATCTTATGCACTTCTGTCTTCAGGACTTGAGATGCTGAATATAGTATTGAAAATACATTTTTATTTCAAGTGAGAGCCCGCTGTTGTTTATTTACATCAACCATAAACATATCCGTATATTCAACAAGCCTCTGTATTTATTGTGTTAGTGAGTATGTGTATACATGAATTCCTACTGGGTTTCGTAAAGGTTTGTGTTTTTAAATCTAATTTCACATATTATTATATCTATATGTGCCTATACGTATATTCCTATATATAACCATGAACAGACTGTCACATTATTTGAAGTTTTCTACAGTTTCTTTTGCAATTCAGACAGCACTCCTCTTTTCCACCTGATTCAACTTGAAATTGTCTTGAACGAATTGATTGACACAGCTAATGTAAAATGTATTATAAAATGTTTACGCAGATAATGGAGCTACAGTTTTCTGGCAAGTGATTGTTTTCATTCTTAGTTATACCGTTTGTGTATGTTATGTACAAGTGTACCAATATACAACTTATGGGTTACGGCAAACTAATAGTTAATCCTGGTTCGTTGTAAATTAATTTGTTTAGATTGGTTTCAGTTGTTTTGCTATGTAAGCATTCAGGGAAGATTCTACATTGTTTATTTAATATTTGTTGGTTAATTTATATATTTGCTTCAAGATCAGTTTTGATGTAGACGTGGTTGTCCAGATGTTTTTTGGAATAGTGCATCTCGGAATATATGAATCAAGTTTGTCCTGCATTTTATAAAGGTTTTTAAGTGGAATTTAAGGAAAATTTGGTTGCTACTTTTAAAGAACGTGTAAAGATTCTCGTTAACTTGTACCTAATAAAGTTTTGCGCATGTGTGAAGGGAACTCTTCAAAGGAATATAATATCTGGTCTTCTGGGTAATTGTTATGAAGTGTTTAACTTACATGTGGGTGTTAGAATTCGAATGCTGCTTGTGAAGACACGTATCAAGACATCATATGGAGCCTCTTTAATCTAATAACGGTACCTGAGGACATTAAGCAGCTTCTTAACACTTAGCTTCGGAACGTTTATAGATTCTCCATCAACTCCCTCTAACTCAGCAAGTCATTCGAAAGTGCGAACAACATAACATAAATTTCATCAAAAGGCGCTCCATTTGTGTATTTAACCGGACATAAATGCAAAGCTCTCACACAATAAGGAAATTACGTAAGATGCCATAGTGTGTATGAATTAATTAATTCTGCATAAGAATATATTTCAAGCGTTATTGTAAAGCAATTTTAGTGTTTCACTCCTATAGAGAACACGCAGATCTAACAAGCGAAGATTCTCATTAAGCTTCGTTGCAACTAGAATCACCAGGCCCTTTCAGTCAAACTGTTTATATATCAATCAATATCCAGAATAAATCATCCGGGAATTAAAATTGTCAATTAGTGCACAAGTAAATTATGTAACACACCACGGAACATGCGAGTTAATTCCATAAAAGATTATATTCAGAACCTTAATCTAAAGTAATTTGTGAATTACAAGCCCTAAATAGAACAAGGGGCCTGTTCATTAATAAGTAGAAATATTGTTTTGATTTTGTTTGTACGCGTTTCTCCTTTGTTTTTCATTGGTGTTTTATTGGAAGAGTAATATAGTTTCATAAGTATCATTATATTGCTATTTCAACATCCTTTGTATGAAATGCATCTTAACCCTGATGCGGTTATCATTTAAATATACGCCAGAAGTTTAGGAAAACATTCTAGAGGCAACTAAACATTTGCTTTGCAACTATCTCCTGCCTTAACTATCCCCCCTCTCTCTATCTCTCCCTCTCTCCCTCATAACTGGACGCACACAGCTCTAACATGTCTTGATTTGTCTAAACAATCTGTTTACTCTGCGTTTTCTGTAACAAATTAAGAATTCGTAGAGGCTCTGAGTGATGCTTAAATGAATTTAAATATATGGAAATAATAAATCTCTAATAGTACACAGTCATGCAAAGAATATATTCGCTATTCCTGTTTCATTACCTGCATGAGTTTTCTGCTTGAATAAAAACAGATTCACGTGAATCCAAACTATATATATTAGGTTGGCAACTAAGCTCCTGCGGTTTTTTTTCAATTTAAATTTTTAAAAAAGGTTTAATAAACAATAACAGTTAATTAATCAATAATGTATTCACCCTTGTTGTTTATAAATTCTTCCCAACGTTCAACAAGATTTTCTATACTTCGTTGGTAAAAGTCACCCGATTTCGACTCGAAAAATTAATCCAACCAAGCTCTCAATTCTGCATCAGTATTGAACGAAACTTCGCGCATAGCATTTGAAAGCGATCGAAAGAGGTGGAAATCCATTGGTGCCAAATCAGAATACAGCGGGTATGGAAGCACTTCCCAGACATGCGTTTGAATGGCTTCCTTGGTCATATTGGCGATACGAGGGCGGCCGTTGTCGTGCAGCAGAAGAACTCCATGTGTAACTGTATTTCGTCTGTCGTTACGTTCTGAGTTCAAATTCCGTCGAGGTCGACTTTGCCTTTCATCCTTTCGGGGTCGATAAATTAAGTACCAGTTACGCACTGGGGTCGATATAATCGACTTAATCCGTTTGTCTTTCCTTGTTTGTCCCCTCTATGTTTAGCCCCTTTTGGGCAATAAAGAAATAGGAAGAACTCCATGCTGCCCATTAGGTCTTTTCTCTTGAATAGCCGTGTTGAGACAATTCGTAATGGATAATCCCTTCCCAATCCCACAACATCATTTTACGTAGATGAAAATCTTGTTTCACACGCAATGTCGCTTGTTTACCAGGGCTAAGCCATTCCTTACGCTGCTTCATATTAATGCACAGGCACCATTTTTCGTCGCCAGTAACGATTCGGTAAAGAAATCGTTGCTTGTGTCCATGAGTTGAGTGGTGAGGGGCAAGCAAACCAGCGGAGATTGTGGCTCGTTGATTTTTGTTGTTGTCACTTAAAGCATGTGGATCCCATGCTTCATACTTCTGAACCTTTCCCATCGAGTGAAGATGCTTCTCTATAGCAATATGGGAGCATTCCATTTTCTCTGCCAGTTCTCTTGTCGTTTGACGAGAATTTTCCTGCAAAAGTTGGTTTAATCGTTCTTCATCGAACTCAACTGGGCGGCCAAAATTTGAGGTCAAAATTTCCATTTTTTAACTTGGCACACCAATCATGAGCGGTTCTTTCAGCTATGGCACCCTCTCCATACACAGCACAAATGTCGCGAGCAGCTTTTGCGGCCTTAGGACCTTGATTAAAAGCAAAAAGAAAGAGGTATCGAAAATGCTCGTTTTTCTTAACTTGACATTCCATTTTAATGATCTGAAAATAAACAAGATTTAACTAAAATTAACTAGAAAAAAAAAACAAAATAGATTCCAAAACGATTCAAAAATAGAATTCTCGAAAAAGATAGATTCCAAAATTTAAAAACGCAATAAATTCCAAAATTTAAAATAAAGCAGGAATTTAGTTGCCAACCCAATATATATATGCGCTTGTGCGCGTGTATGTGTGTGTGTGTGTGTGTGTGTGTGTGTGTATTAATGTATATTTTTATGTCAAGTTATAATAAAAGCAATTTCAAACTGAAGAATTACTCAATACTTTTTGTAGAGCACATATTTATTATTCTTTAACAAGAATACTATAGACTGAAGCTTCAGAGTTTCGGCCTGCTTAGCCTTCATCAGAGTGTGCAATGAAGGCTAAGCGGGCCAAAACTCTGTGTGTGTGTGTGTGTGTGTGTTTGTGTGCGCGCGCGTGTGTGCATGTGCATGTATGTGTGTGTGCGTGCGTGTGCGTGCGTGTGCGTGCGTGTGCGTGTGTGTGTACGAAACTTAGGCTAGCTAAATAGCTAAAATATGTTTGTTATATATTTCAATTGCTAAAAGGCAAATACCGTGAAGAAAAAGTTATCTCTTACGGTAAAAGGTTTGAAAGCACCATATCTACTCAGTGCTTCCCACTTTTCGACGCAGCGTTTCTGACTCTTTAGCCTTCCTCAATGAGAAATACCGAAGAGGAGTAACTCTAGACAGATTTAAAACCGTAGCTTTAACTAAAAAAAAAAAATCAGCAATATTGACGGAGTTGTGTAATTGGACCGCCCGGTCAGGAGAAAATCAGCATTCATAGCGCCAAGCAGTGTTTAGGTATAAGCTAGCTTTAGGCTAGTTAAAATATTTCACAAACAAATTTACCTATAGAAGTCGCGCATAAGGGGATCCTGTACAAGTCATATGTGATACGGAGGGGTCAGTGTGTCTCGGATATGACAAAAGAGAATTGTTCGATCCGTTCAAAGTACTCACTAAACAAATTAAAATACCAAGGAGCTGCAGTGATTTGGTTTTTCTTCTTTGAGGTAAATGGAAAGAACGACAGATGATTATGCAGAGGTTTCAACGGTCATGCATACTGAATTCTCAGCAACTGAGATAGTTCAGAGAATCATTAGCAACACGAAACAGGTCACGACTCCTCACTTAATAGTTAATGTCGCTGTATACACAGAGGTGTGGAAGAAAGGTGTGAGAGTCTGAGTAGACAAGGTACGCCAGGGAAGACTATAAGTTTTCCAACACCACTCTATGCTATCTCCTAAGGTTAAAACAACTCAAGCGGGGTTGTGTGTCAATCTCCATGATTACATTCTCCTAGACACATAGCCTCCAAGCTCACCAGATCTCGATTTACTGGACTGTTACGAATGGAACATAGTCGAGAGAGGTCAATGAACGTCCCCATAACGCCATACAATCTTTCAAACCAGCCATCACTAGCACTATATCCAAAATTGATGAAGGTAGGTAGACAGATAGACAGACAGATAGGTAGTTAAGTATAAAGACAGACAGACAGGCCGGTAGATAGATAGATAGATAGATAGATAGATAGATAGATAGATAGATAGATAGATAGATAGATAGCAATAAAAAGAGGAGAGAGAGAAGGTGACAGAGACGCACATATGCCCCATATGCCATATTTTGGTTCGTCTAAACCGGTATTTTCAAAACTTCTTTTGCCGATCGCCAACCTAAAATACTTAGATACTTATTGCCAATGATTACCCTTATGGCTATAATTAAACGCTAATGTATTGCTCACTCCACTCCGTAGCACTTAACGCCTCGTCTAAGAGGCGTTATAGACCCCTTGGGGACCACTTGTCTAATTGAAGTCTATAATCACTAATATTGTTCAAATACTAATTAGAAATAAATAAGAGCTATGACCAATGCCAATGTGAATTTGAACAAACGTGGAGAAATAATTTGTAATATAGTTACATGACGAAAAACGCACTATTATCTTCCTTCTGGCACAGCAAGACATTTCACTATCTACTTGAAACTTCAACCGATGTTGAGAAGTAATTCCAGATTCTTGTAAAACAAAAGTAAAAGTGAAATGGTTATTTGGGGTTGATATAAAGCATGTGAAACGAAAATCGAAAAACATATTGAGGTAGACCATTTTGCTTAACTGAGGCAGGTATATACCTCATGAGAGCGGTGCTTGGTTATTTTAAGTTTTATAAAATAGGATGTGTGTGTGTGTGTGTGTTAAGCGAACGTGCATATGCCCCTTATGACACCTTTTGTTTCTATTAAAGCTTTTAATTAGAGTGTTCTATTAGTAATTAGAAGTTGAAAGCTTATATGAAATTAAACGAAAAGAATAGAACCATACAAAGAGAACAAAAACTAATACATTCAGACATTAACATCGCAATATGATAATCTTTCTTTAGCCGGCTTAGACATAAAAGATTCCTGTGCAGTCGACTTATATTTGGTGTAGTCACTTGGGGATAACATAAAGCGAGGGAGAGAAAAAGACCAAGACTATTTTATACGTCATCGAAAATTGTCCAACCGAAATATGCGTATACAGTACTTTAGCGGTGGTTGTTTAAGGTTAATAAAATTTTAAGACATATACGTGATAAATGGCTGCAGATTCGATTAAACAAAGTCTTTGACTAGCAATATTCTATGACTAATTAAAGAGAATAAGACCT
>NC_042999.1:174153489-174168489 GCF_006345805.1 Octopus sinensis
GCGGCTGAATACAAGGAGATATATTATTTACGAAAATACACAACATAAGCGCTATGTTATCTATATTGCAGGACATGTGGGTATTTCCATATAGCTAATGGTGAGGCAGTGAATACACAATCGTTAGAGTGTCGGATGAAATACCTCACGTTATTTGTTCTGAATTTCTGCGCGCTGAGTTCAAATCCCGCCGGGGCCAGCTTTGCGTTTCATCCTTTCGATGTCAATAAAATTGTACCAATCTAGGATGGCGGACTGGCAGAGCTTTTAAAGAGTCGAGCGATAGATCTTGCGGAATTGCTTTGTATTCTGACAACAATGCCTGCGACGATACTAGCGCTAGGTTGTATGGACCCAAGTTAGCAGCCTTTCCTTTGGATTAAAGACTGACATTTTGCCATCAGATGAAACATCCCACGCAAAATTAGGGTTTGTCGCGTTTTTCTATTTAATGTATTTATTTCATCCTTCACTATTTCGCCACTATAATTCACGACAGCAAACACTGACATGTTGATCTGATGTAGAAGGTTTGATCTTTTGAAATATATATTTTCCATTTTTCCTTCATTTCTTAATGCACAATAGCATCCAGTTCCAATGTGCATAGATACTTGTATACACTGTCATCTCATGAGTTTATTCCATTAAAATGTACTATCATCCCTCTCTTCATTGCTCAAGCCACAATTATTATTATTATTATTATTATTATTATTATTATTATTATTATTATTATTATTATTGAGTGAGAGAGCAGTGCATGCCATCAAAGTGACACTGGGGTAAAATATACGAAGCCCAGTATACCCATCATGACTACCCGTCTAATAAGGGTACACCAGGCACATGCATCACAACTAAATGCGCACGACATTGTGTTCTCATAAAGATAAACAGTACATGACCTTGCAGGTGGGGCCTAGTTAGAATTTTCTTCAGGTCGCGTAACCCATCCCGCTCAAAAGGTCCCTGTATAAGGGTTGTTTAAAGATGTTTCCAGGGGTGAATTATTCAAACCCCAAAGAATTTCGCTCAACACATGACTATGATGCTTTCCCACTATTCTTGCTCGTGATCAGAGATGCACATATTGTCAGCCACTAAGGGACATGCTCAACTGGTTAAGATCAAACTTCCTGGCCGTTTACCAAAATTTGAAACCATTATTATTAGCGTTGTTGTTGTTTTTGTTGTTGCTGCTGCTGCTGCTGCTGCTACTGATAAGGCGGTGATCTAGCAGAGTCCGTAACACGCTGGGCAAAATGCTTAGCGACATGTCGTCTGTCATTACATTCTGAATCCAAATTCTGCCGGAATCAACTCTACTTTTTATCCATTTGGGGTCGGTAAAATAATTAGCAGTTAAACACTGGGATCGATGTAATCTACTTACCCACTCCCCGCCAAGTTTGCTGGCATTGTGCCAAAATTTAAAATCACCATTGTTGTATTGTTGCTGCTGCCACTGCTGCTGCTGTATGGATAGTGCATTGATGTTGATGCGTTCACTCCCGCCGTTGGTGTGTGAATGACGTTTTATAAGCGTAACCTCTGTAGAAAACAGAGTAAATTTTATTCAATTAAATTCTCCCCACTTTTAGAAAAGAAAGGAATTCTACAGAACATTTTTTTCCACTGCATCTCGTTCGGTTATTAACACCTTCCTCACAATTTGATTAATACATTCACGTGGTTATGTAGCGTAACACTTTTTTACAAGGCGCCTTTTTCATGAGTCTTTAGTTTAATAAATTACTTTATTTGGATATTTTAAATTTTTCTTCTGCTTCAACTTGATTCATCATGGCGTCAAGTCAACTAAGCAACATCCACATCAAAAACACAATGGAAATAAGCATATCTACTAGAACAATACAAAACACATATAAACGAGTCTGCTTTGTTGCGAGATATGCATTTCGATAAACAGTAAATCTCGCATGTTCAAAAAAAAATGTTTAGTGAGTGGTTTTGATAAATTCTTTGGATCCAACAGCTAGAATGGCATTGACACCTATACAGATAAGAATGTTGCCGAACAAAAATACACAAATGGAGGCACTTTGACCAAAATTAAACCCTAACATTCACTTGCCAGTGCGGAAGAGGCACTGTCCGAAGTGGAACAAAGGAAAAGTTGCATTCATAAGGATTCCATTCTTAACAGAAAAATTTTCGCCGGAGAGAGTAAGCATAATACTGAACTGCCTATGAATCACGAAGAAGGAACTTTCTATGCATCTTCGAAGAATCACTTTGAGAGATCTCTTGCAAATTCATGCACAAGCGTCCATAGAGAAAGATAAAGCCAACAGCATCTTCATGTGACTTCCAAATCCCAGCAGAATTTTGTTTTTTACCCCACATCAGACGTCTGTAAATATATTCTTTCCTGGCAAGAGTTGATAAACCAAGGCAAAGCAGTTAATTATTTTTCTCCATCTCCATTTATTCTGCAGTTATTTACTATATTTTGCTTCATTACATGCTTTTGTTATTTGTAGACGGAAAGGCTTTGACACTTTGTCTAATCAAGGACCATTCAATAACAGTTATGAGATCTACGCATCTCAACAAGAGTCAACAATTTTATTATCTGCCTTTTATGTGATTTCAGTTATCGGTTTTCTTTTTTTCTTTGTAACTATCTTTCAATTCATCCTCTGTTTTCTATATGTTGTCTTCATTGAAGACAGAAAACATTGGTTTGTTCGTGTTTTATACACATTTGTGTAAAATTTTCCAATTACTACTAAACACTTATGTACTCTTACAGTAGATATTTTAAAGAAGTTTTTAACTGCATAAGAAGCCGCCTCCCTACTACATTGTATTCGCGGTAAAGATCTTTATATAAAATTTAAGATCGCATAGTCTAAATGTGATCATTATTTTTTTTTTGTGTTTCTCTACTTTTGCTGGATCATTTAGCACCCATTTCAGAATATTATAACAATAACTTATTACAGAGTCATCGAAATGGCTCTTATCTTCGGTTTTGCATTTACTTTTCTAAGTATAAATCTAATGCATTTATAATATTCTTTCTTAATCTTTTCCTAAATTTACTTGGAACATTGTGTATAAAATTTGTAATGTATATACAGGCGTGGAATGGTACTAGCTGTTACACTTTGTCTTAGAGAAACTTCTCTAGGAGATTTGTGCATTAAAAATCACAGGGTTTAACTCAAAGTGCTGGAGGCTCACCTGGCAGGGTGTTTTGAACCTGATTTGACCTTCTCAGTGATGAATACCTTGGATAATCTGAGCCAAGCCGAAAACGCTTCTGTTACGATATGGAAATCTGTAAATAAAACATTTTCTGATTCGTGCGAAAGCTAATCAGGCTAAACTTAATTTGATATATAGACTTCAAACAGCCTTACATCCAAATATAGGAGTAAGAACAAACATGGAATGACAGTATCTGGAATATTTCTTGTTAAAGAGATTTCGCTCAGAATGCCGATAGATCGCATGGCATGGTGTTTCAACAGGATTTGTTGTCCTCGGTAACGAATATCTCTTTTCTTTATATTGTTTTGTTGTTCTCATCCGATTTTTGTAAGCCAACATTCTGCAAGTCATCAAGAGTTTGGTTTGTCTCATTATTTAATTTGTTTATTTTATACGAGCTGTGTGTGTGTGTGTATGTGTGTGTGTGTGTGTGTGTGTGTGTGTGTGTGTGTGTGTGTGTGTGTGTGTGTGTGTGTGTGTGTGTGTGTGTGTATACAAGAGTTAAGGAATGGAGTAGATTCGGGCTACATATGTTTCATAACGAGCAGAACCTCCGAAGATAGAATGGACAAGAATCGTGGTGACTACAACTAACAATCAATTAAGGAGTGTAAACTTACAAGTACATACGCCAACATACACCTCTACTACTTCATATTTGTAAACACGCTTTACCGCACACAAATATATCAGGCTGAAAGTAAGCAACGTTTTGAAGCATGAAATTCATCAATGCGGAAATTTTATTTATCAAAGTAAGGACCATTACAATCAACACATTTTTGCCAACGAGTTACAAGTTTGTTTATTCCGGTAACATAAAAATCTGGAGTTCTGGAGCTGATGGACTCTTTGAATGCACTTTCAGGATTGGTTTTGAGTTTTTAACTCCTCTCGCAGGAAACCATCAAGGTGCTTGAGAAAATGGTAGTCGGTAGGAGAAAGGTCTGGGGAATAAGCTGGGTGGGGAAGAACTTCGTGGCCAAATTCCCTCAACTTCTAGAGCGTCATTATTGAAACGTGTGGGCGAGCATCGTCATGAAGAATGATTGGTTTTCTTCTATTAACCAGTCTGCGACGGAGAAGCAGCGGTTTTTCGTTCATGTTGACAATTTCATGGCAATATGTTTCTGCAGTAATGGTTTTTCCAGGTTTTAAGAAGTTATAGTGGATGAGTCCAGCAGTTCACCACCAAACAGTCACCATAACCTTCTATTTGAAGAGCTCGGGTTTAGGGAAGGTTTTCGGTACTTCATTTCGATCCAACCATTGCGAAGAACTTTTTTTTATTATTGTACAGAATCCACTTTTCCTCGCAAGTTACAATATGGTAGAGAATGTATCGGTCTGGTTACGGAGAAGAAGCAGAGAGCAAATTTCATATCTGCGCATTTTCTGATTTTCATTCAAATCGTGTGGTTTCCATTTATCGAGGTTTTTGATTTTCTGATCGCATGCAAATGGTTGAAGGCAGATTTTAGGCTAACTTTAGGCTAATTTTAGGCTAAGTTCTTTTGCCAGTTCTCGAGTGGTTTTACGTGGATCTTTCTCAATGATGAACGTAAACGACAATGGTCAGACACCTGAGGTGCTCTAATCCGACCTGGACAGTGGTTTCTCACTCGTGGGTGTGGGGTGGGGGTTACCTAATTTGTGTTTCATTGCTCAAATTGTTTCGATTATTCTATGTTTTATGTGATGTATTAATTTTATGTTTTTTAGGTTCCCCATATAATATCTTCACCACTTCTCCTGGCTTTAGATATCTTCTTGCCTATCTCCACGTTTTTGTAACCTCTGTTTTAAACATTTGAGTCTCTGTTTTAAAGGAGCTAATTGGTTGAAACAACTATTAGGGTGTTGAAAAAATATATTGTGGTACAAAGCCATATCATTCCTCCCACTGACGTGGAAGCTGCTCAGTGGAATAATCACTGGTGAAATATACATTTATTGATGAGAATGGAATTGTCTCTGTTTAATAGAATTGTAAACGAAATTGCATGGAAGCTAAAAACCAGCTACATATAGTTAAAATGGTGATGAAAAATTGTAAGCAAAAAAAGACAAATTTAGCAATGGTCTAGATAAATAACAGCCAAGCCTATGGAATCGATGCTAGATGTGTCGAAACAATTGTCGTGATTAAGAATAAATTCTCGTATGTTCCATCTTCTGCCTTTGACATATATATATATATATATATATATATATAATATATATATATATATATACTAGCAGTATAATCCGGCTTTGCCCGAGATTAATTTAGGATTATTAAGTTAATGAAGTTCTTTATTTCAAACCAAACTAAGTAACGTCGACGTCAAATTTGGACGAAATCCATTGAAATTGGTTTATATATATATATGTGTGTGTGTGTGTGTGTGTGTGTGTGTGTGTGTGCGTATGTATGTATGTATATAGATATAGATGGGCAACACACACACACATACACACACGTGTGTATGTACACCTATTGCATACATGTTTTTTGTACTCATACATGTTATTGTGTGTGTGTGTGTGTGTATGTGTGTGTGTGTATGTGTGTGTGTGTGTGTGTGTGTGTGTATTACCCGTATATCAACAAATCACTTTTTTCCTCGATGGGAAAAAAACAACAAAATTCTTAACAAAAACTAACTCGTCGCTTGAAGGGACTTAACTCCTGCTTACAAACAATGGTGATTTCCCTGAATTGAAAATTGTTAAAAGTTTTGGTTGAAAATTAATTTTTACTGCTATTCGCTGGTGCCTCTGGGATAAATAAGTTGATGAAAATACAGCTAGGATCATGACGAATGTCCTCCTAAAATTGGAGCGACATGCGTGCTAATTTGTGGACGTGCATAAATCACATTCACGCGCGCACACATACATCCTGCCTTTTATATATACAGATATATATATATATATATATATGTGTGTGTGTGATATGTATAAACGTATATATATATTTATGTATATGTGTATATACATCTATGTATATGTGTGTATATATATATATATAATATATATATATATATATATATATATATAATATATATATATATATATATATATATATATATAGGTATCATACATATATATATATATATATATGCACATATAATATATATATATATAAATATATTCCATATATATGTATATGTATATATGCTTATATTTCTATATATGTACATATATATGCACACTCACTCATACAACACTCACACACACACATACACACACATACAGACACACGCGAGCACATTATGTGGACGATATTTCATTTTCTATCAAGACGGTGCAACCGTACCTGATTCCTTCAAGTGTTTCAGTTCTTTGTTTCTGCATTAATTTACTAGATTGCTGACATTTAGCAATGGTTTCTCCCATGTTGGTACGCCATTTTCTATCATGAATAAAACTGTCAGCAGTTTTGACGGCATGGGTATGTTAATAATAATAATAATAATAATAATAATAATAATAATAATAATAATAATAATAATAATAATAATAATAATAATAATGATGATGATGATAATAATAATAATAATAATAATAATAATAATAATAATAATAATAATAATAATATTAATAATTCATTTTTTCTGCTTAAGGCACAAAGCCTGAAATTCTGAGGAAATGGACAGGTCTATTAAATTGACTTAAGTTGCTCGACTCGCAAAAGGTGAAAGGCAAAGTTGATCTCATTGGAATTTGAACTGAGAGCGTAAACCGAAAGAAATGCCGCTAAGCATTATGTCCAGTTCGTGATTTCTATATCTGACGAAGGAGCAACACAAAAAGCATTAAATTATGTTAGTGATGATATGCATTATTTGGGCTTACGTGTCTAATAAAAAAATATGACAAAATACAAAATTATTAACACCTGCTCAACCGAAATGTTTCCAAACTTAGTCATTGGTTTTCTGTATAATATTCATATAACCGAACATACTTGGAAAAAAAATCTATGTATTTTGAAGTGTGAACTTTTTGTATAGTTTTGTTCATTTGTGCTTGGTTCTCATTAGTTTTGGTGGGTGTTGTTATTTGTCTGTTTCCTAACTAAATGTCATTATGCTGAAAGAAATGCGATCTTAGATTCTCACTCAATGTCAAATTTGAAACTATGTAAAGAGCCGTTATTGCTTTATGCTATTGATCAATTAAGCCGTGAGTAATACTTCTTTATATTTAAGTAGGTAGGCGAATATATTTGTTGGTGTTGTTGTTGTGGCTGCTATTGTTATTCGTTGCTGTCGCGGTTACTGTTGCTTCTACGTCTGCTTTTGTCGCTTTTTATTTACTTATTTTTTTCTTATTTTTGCATACTAGACAAATAATTCAAATAGACATAGACACGTAAACATGGGTACAACAAAGAAATTCCTGTGAGTTTATATATGTTGTAGAGTTAAAGTGAAATACCAATTAGTTACATTTTATGAACAATACCTGTCAGAAATAATCCAATAAATCATCTCATTGGACAGCTTCTATTTATTTTAATTGCTTCGGAATTTCTTTATGTTAAAGTTTATGAGTTATCTTATAGTTTCAGTGTTTTTTTTTTTTTTTCTTGGAGAACAAAAAAGAGACAAAGAGAGATGAGAGAAGAAATACTTTGTTTTACTGTGATCTTCTTTCTATATCTTCCCATTGAATTTCATATCTGGAGATTTGTCTTATCATATTTACATCCTCTATCTTAGATAAAAGACTGGATTTTTCTGTTGAACATAATGAAATACACTGGCAATACACACTTAAACACAGCACATCCACGTATGTGTGCCGGTCTTTGAGCATATATCAAGATATTTTATAACGTGGAAAATGTGTGTGTGTATGTGTACATACATGTATGTATATATATATATATATATATATATATATATACATATACATATACATATACATATACATATACATATACATAATGCGCGTTATGAAATATTTCTTACATCTTACATTTAATATTTTCTGTTTTTGCTACCCTCCATCTCCTACCGAAATTTGGCTTTTGTTGTGTAGCTATAAATTAATCAAATGACTAGTTCGATTAATCAATCAACGTCTTAATCTTCCAACATCTAGACATGAAAACGTTTCTATATTGACAATATATTTCCAGTTAGTCTGCTAATGTTATTTTAATAGTAATGCTGCCAGAGCTTGAAAGAGTGAATCGTTGCTGTCTCCATCGATATTATGATGAACTGTCGCTGTTGAATACATAGTTTGTATCGTATCGGCGGCGTTCAGCTGTGGCCAATACACTGAGCTTTCCGCAACTGATCTTACTCTGAGTTCATTGCATTACTTAGTCAGTGGTTTAGTGGTTCATGTTCTCAGTTCAAATTCCGCCTTTAATAACTTCGTCGTCGATGAAATGAATACCAGTAAGGCGGCGAGCTGGCAGAACCGTTAGCACGCCGGGCGAAATGCGTAGCCGTATTTCGTCTGCCGTTACGTTCCGAGTTCAAATTCTGCCGAGGTCGACTTTGCCTTTCATCCTTTCGGGGTCGATAAATTAAGTACCAGTTACGAACTGGGGTCGATGTAATCGACTTAATCCGTTTGTCTGTCCTTGTTTGTCCCCTCTATGTTTAGCCCCTTGTGGGTAATAAAGAAACAGAAATGAATAACAGTCGAACACTGGGGTCGATATAATCGATTTACCCTCTCCTCGAAATTGCTGGCCTCGTGCCAAAATTTGAAACCATTACTAAGCTAGTGGTAAATCCCGATTATTAGAGATTTTTTCGAGCCTTCCCGAGCTAGTGAAGACAATAATATTGATATTTAGTTTGAATATTAAATCGATGTGTTCTGGTCGCAAAAACTTTGGAGATTAGATAATTCCCAAAAGGTAGCAGTTATAGAAATGAAGGATTCAGCAAGTGTTTAGTGCAGGATCTGAGTGAGAAAAGAGTAGTGTTAACGAGTGCTGCAGGGTGTATCAAATAGACCTAAAGGGATCAGATATGTTGCTGCCTGGTTCAGAAAACCAGAAGCCCTAGAGGCAACAGTATAAACGGTATGAAGGATTAAAATACACGTATGTGCGCCCGTGGTTGTATTTTATTAGTGGGTGGGTGTTTGCGAATCTGTTGGATAGCATTGACTGTTGATTCACTAGAGCATATGCGGGTGTTTAGCAGCAACGTTGTCTTGTAAATGTACTGTAATAAGAGAGAGAGAAAGAGAGAAAGTGTGTGTGGTGTGTGTGGTGTGTGTGTATGTGTGTTTATGTGTGGTGTGTGTGTGTGTATGTGTGTGTATGTGTGTGTATGTGTGTATATGTGTGTGTGTGCGTGTGTGTGTGTGTGTGTGTGTGTGTAGGTTTATGTGTGTTTGGTTGCTTATGATACACAGCAGTACGCTTTCAGTGGATATGACGTCACTGCCATATGATCTCCTTAACTCTATATATATGTTGTTATTTTCGACATCATAAAGATTTATAAGCGTTCGAGAAAACGTGAAATAGTTATTTTTTTTTACTCTGGATTTAGAAGCACATATAAATCTATAGTTAATGGCATGTAAATATTGGGTTGAAAATCCCTTTTGACTAGAAAAGTCGAAAGCTGCTTATTCCAAGAAAGAAATATGTTATTTTACACAAGATCAACCATGTTAGAGCGGACCTATGCTCAAAGACATCACATCTGTAAACATCCCGTTTTTATTTCGTTACGGTCCCTTCTTGAAAAGGTACAGTGTTAGTTGACGCTTATTTCTAGCAAATCGAGAGATCATAAGGAAATTCCTTTCTCAGGCTTATCTCTAAATATAAGAGGCTTGATTGTTTGCATGTTTGTTTCAGTAAGCTTGAGTGCGTAAGCAGTTTGTTTCTATATTTAGTAGTAGTAGTAGTAGTAGTAGTAGTAGTAGTAGTAGTAGTAGTAGTAGTAGTAGTAGTAGTAGTAGTAGTGGTGATGGTGGTGGTGGTGGTGGTGGTAGTAATAGTAGTAGTAGTAGTGTAGTAGTAGTAGTAGTAGTAGTAGTAGTAGTAGTAGTAGTAGTAGTAGTAATAATAATAATAATAATAATAATAATAATAATAATAATAATAATAATCCTTTCTACTGGAGACACAATTTGTTGGAAGGGGTATATTCGATTACATCGACTCCAGTGTTTCACTGATACTTAATTTATCGACCCCGAAAGGATGAAAGGCAAAGTCGACCTCGGCGGAATTTGAACTCAGAAAGTAGCGGCAAACGGAATACCTATTTCTTTACTACCCACAAGGGGGCTAAACACAGAGGGGACACACAAAGACAGACAAACGGATTAAGTCGATTACATCGACCCCAGTGCGTAACTGGTACTTAATTTATCGACCCCGAAAGGATGAAAGGCAAAGTCGACCCCTGCGGAATTTGAACTCAGAACGTAACGGCAGACGAAATACGGCTACGCATTTCGCCCGGCATGCTAACGTTTCTGCCAGCTGACTAAAAGTGATTTAAAACCAGAAACGGAGGCTCTAAACTGTGCTGCGTAAGAGCAAGCACTAAGAACAAACTACATAATATACAGAGTAGAAAACGCATCAGAAAGTGATAAGTGCAGAATCTGTGGATAAAATTGAGAAACCATATGGCATATTATCGGCCAATATGTGCCACTAGCCCAGAAGGAATATAAGAGACGCTACGACAATATAGCAAGGTTTGGCCATTGGACACCTCGCAACAAGTATTGACTTGACAGAGGAAAGAAATGGCACGACCACTAACCCGAAGGCATCATCGAAAATGATAATGCAAAGATTCTGTGGGATTTTATGATTCAGTGTGACAATGAGATAGAGAATAGGAAGCTAGACATAGTGTTAATTGAGAAAAAAAAACAAAATATGCTGGATCATAGATATAGCATGCCCAGCTGACAACAAGGTATGCGATAAGGAAGAAAAAAATGTTGATAGGTATGACAGGCTAGCTTGGCAGTTAAAGCAATTGTGATCGATGAGAAAGGTGGTAGTGGTACCAATAATTGTCGGAGACCTGTGAACAGTGAGTAAAAATCTCGAGAAGTACGTGGAACAAATAGGGGCTGCAATAAGGGTGGAGCACTTGCAGAAAATACCACTACTTAAAACCGCTCGAATACTCCGGAAGGCGCTCGAAAAATAATAGGTGTTACCTTAGTTCACTGGTAGTGAACAGCTGATACCATAGTATAATTCCAGTGTTAGAAGCTGTGCAAAGGCAATAATAATAATAAAAGGATGGTCAGAGTTTTCAAACAGAGAGGTAGGAGTTGAAAGCAGGGAGAAGAGCAGACAGGAGGAATAGGGGAATTGTGATGGTGCTGTTAAGGATGAGGAACAGGGTCATTATACAGTGAACCCTGGTACTGTGGTGGGTGGACATGCAGGGGAAATGAACAAACTAGATAATGAATTGCTTGAAATTCAAAGACGACTCACCAACTTGATGAATGATCCAGAAAAACAATCCCCATGAATATGAGAAGATTAGATAGGAGTATGATAAATAAAGTAACACAAAAGATAAATACTGTCATATCAGACGGAGGACATAACACAAACATCCAGACGGAGGACATAACACAAACAAGGTATCTTCTCCGGGCTATTGCGCTACTTCTCGAGGAGAAATTACAAATTAAGAGAACAAAAAATTGTGGAACAAAAGAACCACGGTGGAAACGATGCATTGAAAGAGATATAATGCGGGCAAGGCGAGATCTAGGAAAAATTTAGCAATGGTTAAGAGGAAACTGGAAAAATGGGAAAAAGACCGACCAAGAAAAATTATAGAAGAAACATGAAATACGGAAGAATAGGTTTGATGCAGTAATAGAGCAGTAAAAACAGGGGATCATGGCAAAAAGCCAGATCATATTTGTGAACAGAAACAAGCAGTTCGATGAGAACAGATTGTTCAAAAATAACCCGAAGCAATTCTACCGAACGTTAGAAGGAGACAATGGGGGAAATGTTGCTCCTGATGCAAATCAAGCCAAGGAGTTCTGGAGCGGATTATAGGGAAACAATTTGGTGCATAAAAAGGGATGCAATATGGATAGAAACTATCAAGACGGAATTGCAAGGAGGAAAGTAACAAAGGAATATTTTCACAAGCATGGATGATGTGAAAGAACAAGTGGGTAAAGTGCCTAACTGGAAAGCCCCTGGACCAGACGGGATTTGTGACTTCTGGCTGAAGAGATGCCACGCAGTGCATGGAAAACTAGCAGCCCAATTGAATGAGTTTGTCCAGATAGGTACAGTCCCCGCGTGGATGGTGACTAGGAGGACAACACTTGTAATGAAAGAGAGAAGAAAGGAGAATATTGTGGGAAACTACCGTCCTGTAGCATGCCTGAACATAATCTGGAAGGTACTCCCTGGAATATGTACGACAAAGACATACACTTTCTTGGCACAGAAAGGAATACTACTAAGGGAACAAAAAAGACGTAGGAAGAGTTCTCAGGTTACCAGGGATAAAATAGTTTTGAGGCATTGTAAAAAAACATCATACAAACATGTCTATGGCTTGAATTGAATTTAAGAAGGCATATGATAAGATGCCTCATTTTTAGATCGTTGAATGCCTGCAGATGTTTCGTGTTGCTGACAACATCGCAAATTTCCTGATGCATAGCATGAAAGAGTGGAAAATTAAATTGTACTTAAGTAATGTATTCCTTGGAGAAGTTAATATTAAAAGGGGAATCTTCTAAGGTGACTCGTTTTCTGCAGAAGGCCTCAAATTTGTGGGGAGGAGACTAGTTGACTACATTGACCCCGGTGTTCAACTGGTACTTAATTTGTCGACCCCGAAAGGATGAAAGGCAAAGACGACATCGGCGGAATTTGAACTCAGAACGTAGCGGCAGACGAAATACCTATTTCTTTACGGCCCACAAGGGGCTAAACACAGAGGGGACAAACAAGGATAGACAAACGGATTAAGTCGATTACATCCAATACAGTGCGTAACTGGTATTTAATTTATCGACCCCGAAATGATGAAAGGCAAAGCCGACCTCGGCGGAATTTGAACTCAGAACGTAACGGCAGACGAAATACCGCTAAGTATTTCGCCCGGCGTGCTAACGATTCTGCCAGCACGCCGCCTTAAAAGAAGAAGAAGAAGAAGAAGAAGAAGAAGAAGAAGAAGAAGAAGAAGAAGAAGAAGAAGAAGAAGAAGAAGAAGAAGAAGAAGAAGAAGAAGAAGAAGAAGAAGAAGAAGAAGAAGAAGAAGAAGAAGAAGAAGAAGACTATATTGGATTACCAGTTCATAGGATATGTGTTTAAACCAGCCGCAGAGTATTGCATCTCAGCAGGTTACTTAATTCTCCGTATCTCATTCCCTTTGTTGCCTTGGACAAACACCAATTAGTAGGCTTCATAAGCGATTGACGGATGCAAATAACAGCAAAATCTCCGGGAATTGACTCTGTCACATATGTGTGAGACAAAATATATATGTATCTTTAGGTTGTATATGTATATATGGAGAGTGAGAGGAGGGGAAGAAAATCAAGACAAAGAGGTGTGCAGATATAACATATATTCCATATGTGAACAGTAAAGTGTGTTTGAAGATACGCCTAAGCATGCCTATATTCACACATATGTACGTATGTATGTATGTATGTATGTATTATGTACATATGCATGCATGTATGTGTGTGTGTATCATGTGTGTATGGATGCATGTATACATGTGTACATATTAGACGAAAGTAATCGAAATGAAAGAAATTACGAAGGTAGAGGGAAGTAAATATATATAAATATCATTTCTAAAGTGATTTTCAGAGATGTTCTCATTCCAAGAGGAATCTTTTTACAAAATAAGGAATTGAAAAATGTTATACAAAATATTTCAATTTGGAATCAGATTATAACAAGTTTGTTTTATATCTTTTGTTCAAATTTTGTTACTATTTTTTGTCATTATTTTATTTTCGAGATATTATTCTGTCGTCTTCCAATTTCTTTTATATTTGTACGGCTTGTTTACTCGTAGAAGTTAAATAGCTTTCTTCTTCATACTTAGCTTTTGAGTCAACGATTTTCTTATCTTTCGATATTTTTATGTATGTGCTTTGTGTATGTGCACGTATCTGTGTATTTAGCCGTGTATATGTGCATATGTATACATGTTTATTTGCTAACGAAGGTATGTTTTCTTTTCCACTTCTGATTTAATCTTTGCCGTTAAATGTATTTACATAAATATTATTTCTCAATGTGAAGCATTTGTACTTTTTCATTGCTTTTATAATACATACATGCATATACATATACATATATGTACGTATATATATATATAAAGTCGGTACGCATGTATGTGTGTAGATACATGTACATGTTTGTGTACTGCATATGTTTATCTTAACATTCATGATTATAATAATATTACTTATGCATATATATGAATGTATGCACATACAGTTATATATATGGATACGATAGCTACATATGCATGGACAAACACGTAAATATAATTGAAACGTGTATGTGTATATTTGCATGTACGTATGGATGAATGAATGTGCTTATGTGTGTGTATGAAATATATATATATATGTGTGTGTGTGTATATATATATATATATATATATATATATATATATATATATATATATATATATATATATCTATATATATATATATACATATATACATACATACATATATGCATACATACATACATATAAATACATGTGTATTTATATGTTTTATATATACATATTTGCA
>NC_042999.1:174173489-174218489 GCF_006345805.1 Octopus sinensis
TACTTTTCAAATGAAAGGTCACAGTTGATATGAGTCGACAGACAAACTACGACCTATAGCATGAATAGCTATTTATGTGCTAGTTTGTGATCATATGTATGTATACATGTATGTATGTATGTATGTATGTATGTATGTATGTATATATACATGAATGTATGTATGTATGCGTATATATATGTATGTATATGCATACATATATACATGCATGTATATATATGCACATATATACATATATAAACATGCCTATACATATATACATACATATATATATGTATGTATGTATGTAATGTATGTATGTATGTATGTATATATACATGAATGTATGTATGTATGCGTATATATATGTATGTATATGCATACATATATACATGCATGTATATATATGCACATATATACATATATAAACATGCCTATACATATATACATACATATATATATGTATGTATGTATGTAAATATATATATATGTGTGTGCGTGTGTGTGTATGTGTGTGTGTGTGTGTGTGTGTGTGTGTGTGTGTGTGTGTGTGTATGAGTGTGCTTGCACGGTGTATAGGTAACAATATAACGGACGTGAATGTGTGTATTCATTTGCGTATTTAAAACTGACAACACAAATTGGGCATCGAAAAAGAAGAAAAGGAAACTAAGAGATGTAATTGAAACAATAGCCAGCTATTTTCATAGCCATGTAGTCGGTATATTTTCAGACTTTAATACTGTTCATTTCAGTTCCCATTAAACATCTATAATGATGTGGGCCAAAATAGAAAAGTATTATATATCAACGGTTATTTTTCAATAGTTTTTTTTTTCTCTCTCAGTGTGTGAGAGTGAATCTGCATTGGAGTATGTATAGGAATATGTATACGTGCTTCTATGCCTGCGTATGTATGGGTGTGCATTTATCAACACAGTATGTAGGCATCATTGCAAAACATTCCGATATATATATATATATTATATATATATATATATATATATATATATATATATATATAAATGCATATATACATACATATATATATATATATATATATATATGCATGTATATATATATATATATATATATATATATATATGCACATACATACACATATGCATATACATAGACATATATATATACATGTATTTCTGTGTATGCTTATATGTATGTGCGTGCATATATATATATATATATATATATATATATATATGCATATATGAATATATGTAAATATGCGAGTGTATGTATATGTATGTGTGTGTATGTGCGTGCGTGTGTGTTTGTATGTATATATATATATATATATACACACACGATATTTTTGTATATTGATCGTCATTGTTTTTATTTTAGCTTTCATGCTTTTTAATCAGTAGATGAATAAATTTCCTCGAATGTTGCTCTCTGGTTCCGTGATGGGACGTCATCTGTTGCAGAAGAATGGCGCAGATAATAAGTTGTCAGTCAAATATGGACGTTTGAAAAACTACGTTTCATTGTTAATGCTTTTATTGTTGCTGTTGTTGTTGGTAGTAGTGATGATGATGGTGGTAGTTATGATTCTGCTAGTAGTCATGTAGTTGCAGATGCTGGTGATTGTGTATGTCTTATAGTGCTTGTGATCCGGTTTACCAAGTTCATAATGATGACGACGATGATGATCATGATGATCATGATGATTATGGTGGTTATGTTAGCAATGGTGATAATTATGGTGGTCTCAAGAGGAGGTGAAGGAGATTCAGCCGTAGTACTACCACTAGTAGCGGTTGTGTCAAGAGTGGCGGTTGTGGTGGTAGTTTTGAGTGTAGTCGATGCGCGTGGATGTGGATGTGGATGTGATAATGAAGTTGGTGTTGATGATGTATTCAATGTAATGATGTCAGGAAAATCGTTTAGTCAGTAATGCTTAGAAACTAAATGCTTGTTGCGACGACGTAAAAGAAGAGGAATATACAAATTTTAAAAAATAACTTTGGGCAAAATTTAAATGAGATTTGTAACAAACGGTAGAAAACCAGGCTAAATATGTTGCGGAATTTTTCGGTGTTTTTTTTTTTTTTACATTACTGTATTAGATTATTTGAATGTTTCGATTCAAACTGTTCCTTTTGTCTTCCGTCATTTTACCAGAAAATAACTAGCCCCTAGTATTGGTGATATACCTGTCAACAGTTCCAATAATTTACTATCCACTTAACCTCTCTCATATCATTATTTTTTTTTTTGTATTCTCTTCTATGATCTCGTCGCCATAAACAAACAAATCATTCATCAATTCTATGTTGCCTCCATATTCCATTATCTACTCGCTTCCACTTATTCTGCCTTATAACTAAAACAAGACATTTTACACAAGGTACAACACAAAACTATGCCACTAATTTTTGGTATCGACAAGTTCCCCTCTGACGCAAGCTTTTGTGTTTCTCTGTCACAAAACATATATTTTTGTTAATTTCAAACATTAACACATAACACATAAAATAAACCTATATTTATCGCTTTGGATCTCACAAAACACATAAAAAATATCTTTATCATGAAGTCTGAGACAAAGCTTTCCAAAATATTTATCCTTGGCTGTCATTGTTCCTTGCCCATATCTCAGGCTATTCTACTTTTCAAAATTGGGTGCATGTCCACTCACATTCCATTCATTTTCTTGTTTGACAAGATGGTAGCTCCATGAAGTTTTCTTCGTGATGAACAGTGTTATTAATTCCTTGTAGCCTGTA
Source organism: Octopus sinensis (assembly GCF_006345805.1). Taxonomy (NCBI): domain Eukaryota; kingdom Metazoa; phylum Mollusca; class Cephalopoda; order Octopoda; family Octopodidae; genus Octopus; species Octopus sinensis. The sequence goes on from NC_042999.1 coordinate 174,176,216, forward strand.
ACCTATTCAACCATCACACCATATTCATGATGTGATAAGGCGGCGAGCTGGCAGAAACGTTAACACGCCGGGCGAAATACTTAGCGGTATTTCACCTGTCTTTATGTTCTGAGTTCAAATTCCGCCGAGGTCGACTTTGCCTTTGATCCTTTAAGGCGGCGAGCTGGCAGAAACGTTAGCACGCCGGGCGAAATGCTTAGCAGTATTTCGTCTGCCGCTACCTTCTGAGTTCAAATTCCGCCGAGGTCGACTTTGCCTTTCATCCTTTCGGGCTCGATAAATTAAGTACCAGTTACACACTGGGGTCGATATAATAGATTTAGTCCGTTTGTCCTCTCTGTGTTTAGCCCCTTGTGGGTAGTAAAGAAATAGGTATTTCACCTGTCTTTACGTTCTGAGTTCAAATTCCGCCGAGGTCGAATTTGCCTCTCATCCTTTCGGGGTCTATAAATTATGTACCATTTGCGTACTGGGGTCGATCGAATCAACTGGGCTCCTCCCCAAAAAATTCGAGCCTCGTGCCTAGAGTAGATAAGTATATTCATGATGTGATATCTATAAATTCTTGCGTGACTAGAAACGTGGTTTACTTGTCTAATTTCACCTATAGTAAATCTATTATCTTTCTACTTGTAAATATTATTTAGCCACATACTCTAAAAATTACAATAAATATTTTAATTCCCTTTTGTACGTATCATACACACACAGAATAAATGAAATAGTTGTCTATAACTGGAACAGCAAGGATAACCTATGTTTATCAATATACAAACTGAGGAGTCTTCAAATCACTCGTACATTTCAACATTAAAACAAAGTAGCAGGGATCATGTACCAATTGTAACGGGTTGAATACCCGTTTTAGAAAAACGTAAATAAATAATATTACTATTGCTTTCCAAAAATCAAATTTTCTACCCTCGAAACATCAATTTAGTCATGTTCTAAACGTTTATTTTCCTTTGTTGCTTCTAAACACTTGCTTTCACTATCTCTTAGTTACCAGTATATTACAACGTGTTCTAATCTATAAACTTCGTATTCTAAACACCTCATATCTCTAGTCTATTCGAAGTTTCGAAGTACCAAATTATTATAGCTCTCAAACGGCATTGTTTTCGTTTATCTACTATAAAATCTACTTTACCTTTGACGTTTGACTATTTGCCACCACCTAAATACCGAATAATCCATCAACAAATCACTAACAAAGGAGACTGTGTGAGAGATTATACATTATCCTTTGATATGCTAGATACGGAGCCAAACCACAACATACTATCTTAAAAAATGAAAAACATTTTATAGAATATAGCTCAAGATATTGCTAGAAACATTGGGTTGTGTTACAGTGTATTTTATAAAAGGTCGGCGCAGCCAGAGTTGATCTCGAGTTAAGAAACAAAGGACACCAAATCACTGGGTTAATCTAGATCCGAAATATCATTCACATTCCAAGATTATCTTTGGAAAACAAATATTTCGATGTAGTAAGAATGTCCCAGTACCTCCCACGTGATGGCTACTTGTTCCTATTAATCATCTCAACATTCTTCCGGCATTATTGCACGCGAACACCCATTTTTGTCATGTGACCACAAAGCAAGAAGTGCACTGACACCTTAACTCAATTACAGTTGCCTTCAGATAGAATTCGAGATTATCTTTCGACGTTAACACAAGTAAAACGGTGTGAGCATTTACAGTGTATTACAATACAATACGACCAATTAGATATAAGCATATAATATTTACAATAAAAGTATAATAATTGTTTACAATAAATAAATTTGTTAAATAATTATTTCATGATTTACTATATCATAAATACATTTCAAATGATGAAGACGTTAGAATTCACTGTTGTTTTCTAAAGTGTTAGCTCTACAGGTGTTATCTACAGAAGTTTTCAAAAACGAATAGCTTCTTTGTAAGAAAACATATAAGATTGATCTCATGGGGTATGATTTTGGACATTTGTGGTTTATTTATATTATATATACTACGTTTTCTTTTCAAATATATTTTTATCTTTTATCTTGAAACAGAACACAAATCAATGAACCAGGCAGTTTAGAAAATAAAATTATCTGACATTCATTAGAAGCAGCGTGTATCTCATACATTTGTGAAAGTTATGGATTCTTCTTACACAAAAATACACACACACATATTTACATTAATACACACACACATGTATTTGTATGTGGTGTATATGGGCGTGTGTTTGCGGACGTATTGTGTAAAAATGTGTGACTGCCTTTATATGTATATATATATATATGTGTGTGTGTATTTGTACTAATGTATATACAAATATATATATGTGTATATGTAATATGAATGTCTGAGTATATATATTTATTAATCCGTGTGTGCGCGCGCGTATGTGTGTGTGTGTGTGTGTGTACGAAGTGGTATAAAAAAGTTCCCGGACTAGTTCTGTAGCGTGCTAACAGATGGCAGCAGTGGCCTTCATGAGGCTGTGTGCCGAGTGACATCGCTGTGTTTACTTTACTAGTTGCAAAATTTGTGATCATGTGTACGCTGTAATCTGCGATTTTTGTCATGGACAGGGAGTTGGAACAAAGAGTCAACATGTCGTTTAACTTAGAAAGTCCGCTACAGGAACATTGAGCATGCTTCGGCAAGCTTACGGCGACGAGGCAATGGATCGTGCGCAATGTTTCGAGTGGCAAGGGTGCTTCAAAAGGTACGACAGAGCCGCTGCTCAATCAAGAGCATGCTCATCATTTTTTTTTTTTTTTTCGACATCCGCGGTATTATGCATCGAGAATTCGTCCCCCAGGGCCAGACCGTCAATCGAGAATTCTACAGCGAAGTTTTAAAGCGTTTGACGGAGGACATTCGACGAAAGCAGCAGGATCATGTGAGCAAGGATTAAACATCTCACTCTTGCTATTCAGGTAAACATCTGGGCGTTGGATACCCTTTAAAATTGCTGTCTTCTCAGCTAGGCATAACCTGAAACCTCCTGCTGTTATTGAAGTATGTTTTGCATTTCTCCAGGATCATCCACTTTATGCTGTACTCTGTGGCTCTTTCTTTCAAAGATCTTTCAAAGATGTTGAAGGAGGACTTGTAGTTGTTAAAGTGGATCTGAAGGGGCTTTCTGTTGCCCCCACATACTTCCGCACGCTCGGTTGTCCATTAGATCCCATGACTGTCAGCTCTGCTTTGTATACAACTATCTCTGTGTTGCAGTGGCCGTTCAGCGGACAAGTTGTGTTACCCCTGCAAGAGTATCCTGCCTCTGTTTCGGGTTTAGGCCTATCTGCTAAAATATTCCTTACACTAAGTGCACAGCTAGAAGATAATCTCAGGGTATGTCTATTAAATATTTTGTTGAATTTATTAGTACGGAGGAAGTGTCTATCAACTAAACTAAAGACGATCTTACCTACTCTGGTCTTAACGTTTAAAGATAAGGGCGGTTTGAACCACAACACTTTCCAGTGATGCTTTCTCGGTCGGGGTGGTTGCTAGGGTCTGGCTTGTAACTAATACTATCCTTCAAAGCTCTGGCAGCCAGACCCTAGTTGTAACGTGGGGCAGCAACATCTCTTTCCTTGAAGATAAATTGGAGATTCTCCTGCTGACGCCCTTAATCAGATTCCTGAACGCTATAGCTGGATGGCAGGAACCTGTGTTAATGTAAGACAGCTTCTCATTTGGTTTCCATGGCGCCTATAAGCACCAGATTCAAGGTTCAGGGTCACGTCAAGGAAATATACCGTTTTCAGGTTGGTCTCTTTTGTGACCTTCAGTCCAAAAGATTCATGGTGTTTGTGAAGTCCTTCCTGAGTCATTAATCCTTCTTGATATTGCCAGTGCGTCATCTCTGTAGAGGCCAAAGCTAGTTTAAGGGAATTTCTTTTTTAATATTTCTAAAATAAAGAGACCGACTAGATCACATACGTCAGTACTGTCGAATGCACCCATTGCCACGTTGAAGGAGCCCATTGGATCAATACATCTGGTCCAAGATGTATTGATCCAAGAGTAAGGTTCTTCTGATGTGCATGTGAACTACAGCACTTTCTGGTGACATGAGATAACTCCTGCCACTCTAGCTTTCAGACCACCAGACTATATGGTTTCGATCCTCGGTGGTGGGTACTCATTTCCAGGCATAACACCAGTTTACCTCGCTTGCAATGTATAGAAAACAAAGTGTAAAACAGTCACTGATTTTGTAACTAGGAAACTAGTCCGATAGAAACTCTTTGTTCGAGATAGAAGCAGTATACGAACCAGAAAGTATTGCTTATAGCCACTTTAATGTGGCTGTCCTCTAAGAAATAATGAAACTGCATTATATATATGTGTGTGTATGTATGTATGTATGTATGCATGTATGTATGTATGTATGTATGTATGTGAATTTCTTGACGTCACAAGCAACATGACGTTAAATTTTGACCTAAACTTTTGTCTTTTTCACAGGCGGAAATTCTGAGTACTGTTCCATGCTTTGAATCTCTTTTTCCATATATTTATGGAGAGTGTTTGGTTGTTCTTTATGGCCGTTCAGAGAATGACCATTGGTTTCGCACCTATACAGCAAAGCGCTTTACAGGTGCGAAACCAAACACACACTCTCTCTCTCTCTCTCTCTCTATATATATATATATATATATATATATATATATATATATATATCTCTAGATATATTATATATATATATATATATATATATATATATATATATATATCCCTCTCACCGAGTATAACAAACAACCTTCTAAAAATATTACTGCTCTAATATTTTAGAGTCTGCTTCTTCAGATATATAAACATACGTACATGTGTGTGTATGTGCGTGCGCGCGTGCGCGCGCGCGCGTGTGTGTGTGTGTGTGTGTGTGTGTGTGTGTGTGTGTGTGTGTTGTGTGTGTGTGTGTGTGGAAAACTTCAATCTTTTTCAAATTTTATTACGTATTCGCAATGTTGATTTTCTTATTTCTTTCTGTCTTCGTCAATAATAGCAAAAACAAATCAAAAACAATATATTCTGAATATTTTATTATACATAAAAAAAAATCATTCCTTTTAAAATCAATACAAAAAAAATGGGAAGAATTGATTTTAAGCTAAATATTATAATTTATTAAAACATCATCTATTTTGCACTTATTTTATTGGCTTCACGTAGAGAGGTCGTTGTATAATATTTTGAAATAACTTATACTCAGATAATTGTAATTTCAGTATATCATTACTATACATCTAATAAGCTACCTGCCAACTGTTTTTTTTTTTTATTCCAGCTTGAAGAGACTGTCACAGCTTTTTAAACACGTCCTACTAAACAGTTTGTCACGCTTGATTAGTTTGCCCGCTATGCAATGAAGTTTTGTGTTAAACCGGGCAAATATTTATGAAATGTTCCAGACTGCTTAAGAATTAACTTTTTCGCTGGCAAAAGAGATTCAAGAACGATGGAGAGGAGGTAAGCGACAATGAGAGGTATGGGAGGTAGAGAGATGCTGGAACATCAGAGATGGTTGAGAAAATTTGCATTTCCTTGCATGAAGATTGTTGTGTTTATAAAGAAAATTAATATAGTTTGGAGTTGGTGTGGCAACTGGACACAGAATTATAGATGAAGATCTGAACATACACAAAATACAATAAAAATTTTTTGCAAGGTACTCAGTGATGAGCATCCTGGTACCCAAGTACTTGACAGAGATATGGGCATCAAAACTATCCCTCACCCTCCCTATAATCCAGACCTTGTTCATTGTAACTTTTGATTGCTCCCGAAAGCTGTAGAAGAACTTCAGATGCAGTCGTTTTGAAGATAAAGAAATCTGTGAGACGGATTCTGGACACCTTCATTTTGGAGGACTTCCATGGAACCTTCACGAAGGGACTAGAATCAGAGGATCCTACTTCCAAGGAGATTAGAATTAATGAATGTCTATCCTGAAAAAGTCTCAAAACTTCTGGAATGCACTTTGTACTCACAACGAATATATTGGTTTCAAATTTTAGCGCAAGGCCAGCGGTCGGGGTGGGGAGTCGATTACATCAACCCCAATGAGCAACTCGAAAGGATGAGAGGCAAAGTCTATCTCGGAGGAATTGTAAATCAGGACGTAAACACGGACTAAATGCCGCGAAGCATTTTGTCCGGTGTGCTAACGATTCTACTAGCTCGCCACCTTACAACGAATATATCAAAAATAAAATAAACATACGCGCGCGCACACATATCACTAAAACTAACTACGCGCACACGCACACAAACACACAGGCATAAGCGTAATTACGTGCACATAACTCAACAGATTCACATGCATACAATCATACAAACTAACCTGTTCGTTACATCTCCTGTGCTCTACTGTGCATGAAACTTCTTTTTTCCTTTGACTTTAGGTTATATATATATCCAACATAGATTGATGCGAATCAACATACGCATTTCTTCAATTTATTCTCTTTGTCTCTTTTTCTTTCTTTCTTTTTTTTTTTGTTTTGTTTTTTCACGATCCATTCTTCTGAAGAAGGGCTTAAGTTAAAAAAAGACCAAAGACATTTCTGGTTTTTTTTTTCCCCTGAACGCGAAATTAAAGACTATACTTTGCTTTTACTTTGCCTTTCGTGTTATATACAGGAATAAAATGTTAAAAAGACAGTCAGTCAAAGTTTTTTAAATTTCGAACAAAACGAAATACCTTTCATTGGATTCATTGATTTAATAAAACATATTGACTCAGATTTAATACTTTGAGTTCTTTCTTCTAAGCATCGTTACCATGTTCCTCTTAACAGGTAGCCCCAGAATTTATTTCTGTGTGTGTGTGTGTGTGTGTGTGTTGTGTGTGTGTGTGTATGTGTGTGTGTGTATGTGTGTGTGCGTGTGTGACGGTGTGAAATGCTGCATTGAATACCATCTCTTCACCTTCAAAAGTAATATAACCATTTGATGGAGATCGAGAAAATATATACTAGACTGGAATAAATTATGGGATTGATATAATTACCAAAATGCTTGAAGTCGGTGCTCCAGGCTGGCCGTAATTCAGTGACTGGAACCAATAAAAGAATAAAAGAATAAGTCAAAGTAAGTCAATTTGTTTGTCACTCTACCGGTTCTGATATATAATCCTGATAAAAAAAAATATCATTAGATCATTTTTTTATGATCTGTGAAAGGATAAAAGACCAAGTTGACACCGGTGGGATTTTGATTTCGAACATGAAAGGTAGTAAGTAAATACAGCAAGATATTTTACCTTAACATAATAATGGCCTATGACATGATTTTCTGTTCGTGAATGTTTGAATTGTTGGAGACTGTAGAAATAGTGAAGAATATAAGAAAGTTAATTGTAAAGAGTGTGAGTAAATGGAAAACAAAATCAAACTATTCTAGCGATGATAGAAAGTATTAAATCCAACAGAAAATGTTTCTGGATGACAGTATGTATCCTTTGTTATTGGTGATATGCATGATACTTTAACATTGCTGCGAAGATTTGTAATGGATGTATATATTATTGAAGGTAGGCAACATAAAGTAAATCACCTTATATTTATGGATGACTTGAAACTATTTGCAAAGAGTGAAGATCAAATAGACACTTTAGTATCGGCAGAAGATGAATTTAGTAAAGATATTGGGATGGAGTTTGGGATTAAAAACCGTGAAGTTTTAATAATGAAAAGAAGAAAGATGATGGGAAGGAATGGGATATAATTACCAGATAAGAAAATCATAAAATAGATAGGTAAAAGGTTATATATACGTATGTATTACAGAGCTAGATAAGATGAATGAAGCTAACATGAAGGCAGTGCTTAGAAAGGAATATTTTAGAAACTTAAAATTAGTGCTTAAATCTCAGCAAAATAGTAAAAATAAGACTCCTGCCATTAACACATGAACCATATCTCTTTTGACGTATAATAGAGAAATCCTAAAGGGGGTGTTCAGAAGGAAGCGTTGGTTTAAGTAGAAAAACTTGAAAAGCATTGCTTATATATACGAGCATTACACCTCAAAAGTGATGTTAATAGGATTTATACAATCCGTAAAATGTAAGTAGGAGATTAATTATTGTGGAGGATACATACAGTGCAGCGAAAAAATAGTATAAGCTACGTAAAGAAAACTGCAGAGACGCTGTTGGGAAGGATCAAGAAAAGAGGATTAAGAATGCAGAATTTGTATTTAAAAAGAATTCAGAAATGATATCTGATTATTTAAAAAAAAAACAAATACAGAGAACTCTTGACAAAGAAAGAAAAATCTATCGACAGTTTTTAAGATAACTGAGTTTGTGGAGACAGTTAAATGGCAGCCATTGATAGAAAAAATTTGTGAACAAAAACCTGAAGCCTAATGACCAGACATAGATCCTGAGAATAAACTACATCAACTTTGAATATAGATTAAAAAAGAACACTGGTTGTCCACAGCATGGAATGAGCTTCAAAAAGCGTGAATGCGCTTAGAATGTGCATCGAAAAATGTGAATGCGCTTATTTGGTAAGTTAATATAGTAAATATTAGCGAAGAAGGGAGTGTAGTGTACCAGATTGAAAGAGCTGACGACAAACATCTTCCCCTCTGGTCGAGCCCTCATCAACATTTTCAATTTCCACTTGAAAAGGAATGTAAAGTTTGAGGGAGAAGCGCTGCCTTTCAGCAAATGGAGTATGAGATGGCCCGTGTTAGCAGGACTGTTCTGAGCATGCGCCTGTAGATTGCAGGAGGAGGAAAGAGAGAAAATACTTACCCTAGTGGTGCGGTTGAACATTTTGTGGGGTTTCTATGAGCAACCCTCACACACTCTCACATACACACACACACACACACACACACATACACATTTTGCGGAATTGTTTCTTGGATGAGTTCATCGTTTCTTTGTTTTTATTATTTTACCGTTTACGCGCGTTTATCTGGGCCCCGTATTGTATTGTATCATCCTGTACCGTCCTCGACATCTTTGAAAGGTCTTAGTGAATAATGAAAACATTGTCATTATCATTATTATTTTTATTTTAGTCACAAGGCCACAAATTTAATTGGAGGGGCGTAACCAATTATACCGATTATGCTTAACTGGGGTTTATTTTATCTGCCTTGGTAGGATAAAAGTCTAAGTTTATTTTGGCGGCGTTTGAACTTCTTACGTAAACGGACGTAATTGTCACAAGATATTTCATCCAATGTTCTACCGATTCTGCTAATCCACTTCCATATTATTATTAATAATATTAGTTTCTAACCTGTGGACAATACTACACACCTGGCGTTGATGCAGCATTGTCGATTAATCGATCCCATTAATAGAATTGAAATTATTAAAGATGAAAGGCAATGTCTACACCCCTATAGGATTTGAACTCAGCGTATTATGATACGTAATTAATTATCAAATGGTATTTTCTGACTATCTATCCGATTTTCTAACCCACTGCATTTCTGTCGTTATTAATCAATTAATCGATTCTACTGATTTGTATTTGTTTTATGAAGGATGAAAGGCAATGTCAACATCCCAATGAGATTTGAACCCAGGATATAAAGACAGATAATTGAATGCCAAAAGGCATTTTCTGACAATCTATCAATTCTTCTAAATCCAGAGTTTGTCTGGTGTGAAAATACTCTGTGCTCTTACGGCGACGGACGAATAGAACTGTTATTACTGCGTTACTTCACTCTGTTTCAAATCCACCTAGATCGACTTCGTTCATCCTTCTGATAATAACTGGTTTCAACTTTTGGCACAGGCCAGCAATTTAACAGGTGGAGATAAGTCGATTACATCGACTCCCCATTCCCACCCAGTGTTCAACTTGTACTTATTTTATCGGCCCCGAAAGGGTGACAAGCAAGGTTGACCCTGACGCTATTTTAACTCGAACATGAAAACGGTCGACATGCCGCAAAGTATTTTGATCGCCGTGCTAACGATTCTGCTAGCTCGCATCCCTCGCTAGCAATAATCCTTTCTACTATAGAGTCAAGGCCTAAACATCTGGAGGAGGGGACCAGTCGATTACATCAACCCCAGTAATCGACTTGTACTTATTTTATCGACCCCGAAAGGATGGCAAACAAAGTCGACTTCGGCGGCATTTGAAATCAGAACGTAAAGACGGACGAAATGCCGCTAAGCATTTTGCCCAGCATGCTAACGATTCTAACAGCTCGCGGCCTTCACTCTGCTGATAATAATAAAATAAAGGACCAGTCAAGTAAAGAAGCCGATTTAATCAATTTTGCTCACCACCAAAAATATGTTCGACCTTGTACCTATGTTAGAATTCAATATTAAGTGATTTTTTTTCTCTTTTTGTATTAGCCTCATATTTTATTATTCCTTAGTAACGCTGTGTCGCCTTGCCAATCAATTCTTTAATGAGATATTACTGTTCTTTTCCTAAAGTGAAGAATATTTTGCTGAGTATTCCTCATCGCAGGACCCTTGCCAGAAGACAGCCTCAGTAGAATTATCATCTCAACGTTTGGAGTATTTCGAGCTAGCCGGGCGTGAAATGAATTTCTCATGTCACTATCTCCAAGAGTGCCAAAAGTGAACTGTGCTGGAAATTAAGACGAATAAAAATTCTTATGATAGGAAATGGAAAATATGAAATGAAGAAAAGAAGAACTAAGCAAGAAAAGATGAACATAATACTAACATACACCCGTATACACACACATATATTAACGTATTTTTAACCATTATGTGTATGTATATACATACATATGTGTGTGTTGTTTTCCGTGTAGCCTGAGAGAGTATGAGAGAAAGAGAGAAAATAAGTTGCATATGCTACATTATAATAAGCTTAAATGAAATGCATAAATACAAATATTGTAAAATAGATGTTAGAATAAAATTATAATCAAGAATGCATTACGTTTGCCAACGTAAAAAGCAATGGAAAAATCTGCATCAGCTACACATTAATGAAAATGCAAAATGCAGTGAAACGAAGCAGTGAATTTAAAGAGCTTTAACAGGTATTTCGACGAAAGTATTCAAAAGCCCAAGGAAAGTTGAAATAGTTTAGATGTTTATAATCAAATTCTGTGCATTGATAATGGATGTGTGTGTGTGTGTGTGTGTGTGTGTGTGTGTGTGTGTGTGTGCGCGTGTGTGTGTGTGAAAAGAACAAGTCCGTTTTTTGTTTCCATTTTAAATTATCATATTCTATATGCAAAGATATATTCGTTGAAGCATTTTAATATTATACATATATATATATAATATATATCGTTTTGTTTCGTTTGCTTTTGTTTTGTTTAATTTATTTTATTTATCATTTTTTTGTCTTTGGTACATGTCTTATGTTTGCAAGCGGGAACACACAAATACATATAATATACATGTACCTAAATATATGAATAAAATGTTATATAGCGCGCGCACACACGCAGGCACACACACGTAGAGTGTGTATGTATACGTAGATATGCACCTGCGTGCACATACTTTTAATTCTTAACTTTTAATCCATAACTGTGAACCCAACAAAATATACTCTTGTATTCATTTTTTGTTTTTGTTTTTGAATTGAAAAAGGTATTGTCAGAAGGACTTAGAGGCTTTAACTTTGTTTGTGAAGAGCTTTTTAGAAGAAAAAGTTAGGCTTTTCTAAATTTGATCTTCCCGATAAGGTGAAAGAAGTCTTACTGAGAACATATCAGTTCGCTGTTAGGAAAATATATGTTGTTGGCTTCACGATTAGTGGTGAAATGTACTGAAACTCAGACTTCTAAATTGGATTTCTTTATCCTAATTGGTCTTATCTTGTTCCTAAATACTTGTCGCCCCTAGAGGTAGATATATATATAGATAGATAGATAGATAGATAGATAGATAGATAGATAGATAGATAGATAGATAGAGAGAGAGATAGATAGATAGATAGATAGATAGATAGATAGAGAGAGACAGACAGACAGACAGACAGACAGACAGACAGACAGACGAAGAGTAACTGAATGCATAAATGGTAGGCGGGATGTACACAGTGTTAAGTATGGTGGAGTTGAAGCAGAATTTCTACACGCTAATGGTGATGGTTAGGTATAACTGGTCATTGAAGTTTTGTTAGTTTCAGTACTATGAGATATCCACAATGCGAATGGAAGTAGATTGATAATGGGAGTGAAAGAGATGAGAATGGACATCTTGGCAAAGTTTGGGAAAAGAGGAGGGAGAGTGGAGGTTTGTGGTGGTAAAGGAATAGTTGCAAGAGGGGAGGAAGTTTGTGGGAGTTGATTACAGGTAAAGGGCAATAGTAGGTATCTAAACAGACACACGCGCGCACACATACACACACACACACATTGAAATACACATACAGCAATCCCTTGACTATCGCGGATGTTACGTTCAAAAACTCTCCCGCGATAGGTGAAACAGTACTATACTGTATATTTTAAAATTATTTTTATAATTTGTTCATATATATTTTATTATAAAGGCAAAACAGCAACACGGAGGAATCAACGTAAGCTTAAATAGTAAACCGTGATAGGTGAACCGCAATAGGTGAACTGCGATAGGTGAACCACGATAGGTGAACCGCGATAGGTGAACTGCAATACGGCGAGAGATTACTGTCTATGCATTAATACATGAAAACACATGTCTAGCTGTCTGGCTGTATGTATGTATGTATGTATGTATATATGTATGTATGTATGTATGTATGTATGTATGTATGTGAATTGTCTACTATATGGTGGTTGTCTACTCCTTATGCAGAGTCTGACCACATCTTGCACTTACACCTTAGATCAATCGTGGCGTCTGATGTGGGCTTTTAAACCAAAGTTTTGAAAAGACGTCCACATAAATTACATATCTGTTCTGGACCACCAAGAGCTGCAGTTAAGTCCTAATCCTTGTGTATCTTAAAATGTCTTCTGAGGGCTCCGTGAGATTGGCAAACCTTATGACATACATAGCATTGATGGGTTTGCACAGACAGATAGGCAGAGTAGTTGGTGGAAGTTCGTTTTTCATGAGTCCACAAATGAGAAGGGCATGGTCTGTCACAAACTATGCACACACAACGGTGGCTAGGATTCATTTTCTCTTTAAGCGTAGCATTTTTCTTTAAATTTCTTTTGAGTTTCGCATGAGTCATCCTGATTTCTTCATAAGCTTTCACTCCACTCCACACTTTTGTTCGCCATCCAACTCGATCGGAAGCAAAGGTTTCTATGGCCTTTGGATCCATTCTAAGTGATTTTGTGTTAGTCCTTATATACATATATATACATATATATATATATATATATATATATATATATATATATATATATATTATATATATATATATATATATATATATATATATATATACATGTGTACGTGAGTGCGTGTGTGTGTGTGTAGAAAGAGAGAGAGATGAATAAGAGAAAATTGATTGAACAACATTATTTCAAATCACAATTGTTTCCAGAGATTGACACACCCGCAGTACATTGGTGAGATGATATAAATATATTGCATGATCATTATCATCCACCAAAGGGGTAAAATTTATTTCTTAAGGTGATTATTTTAAATAAATCCTTCGTTAGATCGTATACTCATTTCATCTGTACAAGAAGGAATACTCAATGCAGTGTGCTATTTTCAGTAATTTGCAGACAAACTTAAACCTATGGAAATAGTGACAGACAAAACAAAAGTATAATCAAATTACAAAATACAGAAACAAAGTATCAGAAACAAAGAAACTCCCGTGTCAAGTTAACTATAAATTATAATTCTATCATCATAACCAGATTATTAGGAATCAAAAGAAAAGCAGTATGCATAATGAAAGCATTTGGAAATAATCATTTCTACTAAAGTGACGAATCTTGAAATTTTTATGGAGAGGCAGAGACCAGTAGATTATATCGACCACAGTGTTTCACTCGTACTTAACTTACCGACCCCCGAAAGGATGAAAGGCAAAGTCGACCTCGGAGGAATTTGAACTTATATCGTTCAGACGGACGAAATGCTGCTAAGCATATTACCTCTGCATGCTAAGAACTCTGCCTTCTCGCCGCCTTCAAAAGGATGGAAGGCAAAGTTGATCTAAGTGGGATTTGAACTCAGAATCTAAAGAGCTGGAAGAAATACTATCAAGAGCATTTTTTTTCCAATAACCTAATAATTCTGTTAGCTCACCACAAGCATTTAGAAATAATAACGTGATAGAGTTATAAGGATTGACCATTTCTGTGCTTGACAACTAGCTACTTTAGAGAAATCTAAAGTATCTCCTGCCTGTTATAACAAAGCATCTGGTTCCATTCGTCGCCGTAATCTGCCTTTAAACGAAGTTAATATATGGTTGTCTAGCTTTTATATCTTTGTGTGAAACATTTAGAAAAATAAGTTAGTAGGTAAACTCTCCCCCGCATACATGCATATTCATTCATATACCAACATACAAGGTAGTGTATATAGTATATATATATATATATATATTCATACATGCATATATATATTATATATATATATACACACATATCTTTTTATATATGCACGCATATATTTCTTGCATATATACGTACTATTTTTACTATTTATATTAATATAATATATGTTGACTTCAAAGTCTAGCCCACGTAGAAGATTATATATATATATATATATATATATATATATATAATATATATACATACATATATATGCTCTTACTATTTTTAAGCAGAAATAAATGCAGCAAAGTATAACAAGATAAAATAAAATAAGCAGATTGCATCAATAGAATTTAAAATTTTAATTGTTTTTACTAAACTGCGAAAATGAGCATTTTACTCTGTCGTTAGATTTAGTAACCATTTTGGAGAGCCTATTCACAAGTTCATTTGAACACATTAAAATGCATAGTGTCGCCTCAAAACAGAGATAACGAGATCTTGAAAATCTATTGTACGTGCATGCATTTTTTATCACCGTTTATATCATGCTGTATTGTACTTTTCATTCCTTGTTTCCAGAGATCAAGTCAGCGAGAGATGTGTAGTGTCTCTTGATAATGTTTTTAAACGATGCAATGTGATTACAATATCGATGTCGCGATCGCACCTATATATACAACTGCTTCTGCTTGCGTTCTAAACTTTACATTCGTATATTACGGTAGTTAATAACTGTGTAGGAGCTTTGCATTACATACTATAATGTTCTTACCCAATTTGTATTCAAGTTTTATTATGTTTTTGGGGGGGTTTTTTCGATTTCTCTCCGTTTATTCCTCTCTAATCCTTTCTCTCGAAGAGCGTAGGCTCGAAACGTCAAATACCTTTCCATTCTTCTCGAGCGTTAAACTAACACACCTGCTTGTTGCTGGTTCACCTTCGTCTTCTGCTTTCTGTAAATTTGAACTGCGTGTGTGTATGTGAGCGTGTGTATGTGTGTGTGCGTGTGTATGTGTGTGTATATATAAATACATACATGTATGTATGCCTACATGTATGTATGTATGTATTATATATATGTATATGCATGTACGCATGTAAGTATATATGAGTGTTAATATGCGTGGGGGTGCTGAAAAGTTCCTGGTTTTAAGGGTATCGCAAAATACCTGGTTGCAGGGCTTAGCATAACTGAAGGAATACTGCAATAAGTGTGTGAATCTGAGAGGGGAATAAAATCACAATTAACTCATCCTCCTATATTTTCTTTTACCTAAATCCAGGAACTTTTCAGCACCTACCTCGATTGTACCTTGTTTTAATTTTATTTACTCATTATAATATTTTTCTTAATTTATGTATCTTATATCGTCTGTCACCCATCTCCCTAATTTTACACACCTCGTCTATCCTAACACATATATATTTGTAAATTCCCTTTTCAATGAGCACTGTACTTTATTGTATCTTTTCGAGCCTTTATGGCCAATACAGGGATGCTTGTTAACAATACTTTACTGTTACACGGTAACGACCGGTTCAATTATGCTTCCCATCAAATCATGATATGTAGTTGCTGTCACTCCTATACATTCCTTGCGTTTGCTCGGGAACTTTCAAAATAATTCTTGCTGAACAATTAAACAGCTTTTCTGTACTGTACCCACACTTAGATTTATGATCTCCCTTTCCAAGATTTGCTCTCCAATTCTTTTTCACAGTTCCCGTGATCCCAATGATAACTAGCAGGATCATGGCCTCCTTGACTTTTTATTCCAGCATTTGAGAATTTTATTTTCCAGATCACTATAATACTCGTTTTCCTATTCCGTTTTTCTTGACTCTCTTATCAAATGAGCATACCACGTAAATTACAAGTACAGAGGTTGATTTCATTGACTAACTTTCCCCACCACCACCACCGCCACCGCCACCACAACTTTCTTGTCTTGTGCTTACGTTACAACCTATTGTAATTATTTATATTATACCCTATAGATATTCTTCGTATCTCACTTTTGAGCCTACATCTCACTAGTAATATAAAGACCCATTCGCCTCCTTTCAATCTTCCTCTCAATTCCTCTCTTCTTCTTTCTCAAGCCCTGTATTCCTACTCCTCAAGCTTGCGTTTCCATCTTTTAAACGACTTACGTATATCGCTTAACGATACGCTTGGCACCCGCTCAACTTTCCACTGTAATCAAATATCTAAAATTGTACCTGTACAAATGTCTCGATTTCTCGCGTCTTTCACTCAATTTCTTTAATATCAAGTTCCCCACAAACCCTTTTATTATTTCTTCTTCCATTTATTCGTACGCGGGGAAAAGGGAAAATGATTACCAAGTAATCCTACTCGTCAAAATATTTATTCTCCCACTATGTATTCCTGTACGTTTCTCCACCACCCAACTAATTTCCTTTTCCTCCTCTTTTTCCTCTTCCTACTCATACTCTTGTGCTACTGCTTTCTATCTCTTCGTCCTCTCTTTTCGATCTCTTCCACCCCATATCATCTCCTTATTTCCTCCAGTTCTCTCTTAGCCTGGATTTCGATCTGGGTTCGCTTCGTAACCGCTGTCACCCTTCCCATTATTACTTTCACGTTTCCTTCTATTTTCACATTCTTCTCCCATCTTCATTCTATAATCCTTCTTTTTTCTTTCTTCTTCCTCGATTTTTAGTCCACCTTCTCCATCTCTCCCATCTTTGTCTCCTTTCCGTTTTCTTCCTCATCTTGTCTTCCACATTTTCCTAGATAAATCGACAGATGAACTGATAGATAGATAGATAGATAGATAGATAGATAGATAGATAGATAGATAGATAGATAGATAGATAGATAGATAGATAGATAGATAGATAGATAGATAGATAGATAGATAGATAGATAGATTTGATTGATGATTGATTGATTGATTGATTGATTGATTGATTGAATGATTGATTGATTGATTTGGCGCACAAAAATGCTTAATTTTCTTCTTAGAAACAAAGTCGAAACATCTGACTGTGTTATTAGTAGCAATAAACCTAATATATTTACTCTGTAACACTGAGTTTTCTTTTTCTTGCGGATTACTACAACCATTCGTTCTGAATTCATGAGCACATGTGTGTATGTGTATGTGTACTTGTATAATACATTAGGAATTAGCATGTATGTGCTTAAGTATACTTATGCACATAGGTGTGAACGTGCGTCTTATAGATGAAAAGAACCACGTGTTCCACTGTAATTCCGTTCTGGATTGAAATTATGTTCCCTTAACGCACGACTATTCCGTTTCTTTTAACACACTAACCTCAACAGGGATTATAAGGCGTTGATCGAGAATCTCTGATTACGAGATGTGAAGCAATTTATTTTATTTATCACATTAGTGTAAAGGAGAAGTATTTTTAGAAATCTTGTGTATGTAAGTATATTCCTTTATTATATGTGTTAATGCGTATATTCTGTTGCATGTTTAATAAAGATATGGCGAATATGGTTTCGTACAGGTGTTCTCTTTTACATATTAAAATTCATCGATTTTCCATTAAAACTTTTAGTAATGTTGCTATACGTTAAATAGCTTTATTGTTTTTATAGAGATAATGTGAGGCAGTAATGTATAGAGGAACACACACGCGCGTACACGCACATGCACATACATACAGATTGCGTATATGTGTGTATTACGTTGTGGTTTACTTGCGTAAGCATTAAAGTATTTCATGCATGATTGTGCTAATATGCGAGGTGTTTATTATATGTGGGTACTTGGGTAGACAATGGCTTTCATATATTCAGCGTTCATAAGATACACGACAGAAATATATCATGGTTGAAAACTTCAACATCCTCTTCTTTGAATCTCCTCATGTCCAGAACAATACACACATACAAAAATACATACCTGTACAATGTTCATATTTAGGCGAAGGAGTGGCTGTGTGGTAAGTAGCTTGCTTACGAACCACATGGTTCCGGGTTCAGTCCCACTGTGTGGCACCTAGAGCAAGTGTCTTCTACTATAGCCTCGAGCCGACCAAAGCCTTGAGTGGATTTGGTAGACGGAAACTGAAAGAAGCCAGTCGTATATATGTATATATATATGTATGTATGTGTGTATAGGTTCGTGTGTCTGTGTTTGTCCCCCCAACATCGCTTGACAACCGATGCTGATGTGTTTACGCCCCGTAACTAAGCGGTTCGGCAAAAGAGACCGATAGAATAAGTACTAGGCCTACAAAGAATAAGTCCTGGGGTCGATTTTCTCGACTAAAGGCCGTGCTCCAGCATGGCCACAGTCAAATGACTGAAACAAGTAAAAGAGTAAAAGAGTAAATGTGTGTGTATGGACGTATGTATATAGATAGATAGATAGATAGATAGATAGATAGATAGATAGATAGATAGATAGATAGATAGATATATAGATAGATAGATAGATAGATAGATAGATAGATAGATAGATAGATAGATAGATAGATAGATAGATAGATAGATAGATTTTTTTCTAGTTTTATTAAAGTTTACCTTGAAAGAGTTCAAGCCAGTCGCTAACAAAGTGACAAGACTTTTTTTTAGTTAAGAGGGTGCCCGATGTTTGTAAATATGTGATTGAGTTGGTGTGTTGGTTGAGTTGTCGGTGTGTGCATCAATTCACATAAGAATCTCAAATGGAGAATTTTTAGAATGTCCTACAAATCTTCACTGTACCACTAATAGATTGGATTTGGAAAATCCGCTTCAGTCTCTCTTGCTCTTTGTCATGAAACAGACTATTTCTAAGTTTATAAATGTATGTATATATTATGTAAGTGTTGTTTTATGTATGTATGTATGTATGTATGTATGTATGTATGTATGTATGTATGTATGTATGTATGTATGTATGTATGTATGTATGTATGACGGCTACTCTGCTGAGCAAGATATATTGCACTTTACTTGTCTCTGGGCTTCTTGGTATTACTAGTGAGAGGCGTGTGTTGTGCAAGCTGCACTCGACTTAAACCCCACGCACGGGCATTGCTAACACTTAACGCTGTCAGTGATATCCATACTTGTCTAACGAGTAGATAGCCATCATGTATGTATCTGAAAAACTCTCCTCTTGATTTTGCTATATGACCGCCCAGTTATTCGATCTACTCTTTGACTAAACGTACCAAGTGGCTGAGTATCCCACAGCTCGCAATGTACATCTGAAGTAGAATCAGTGTGACGTGCCTGTAACTTTTGCATTATAGCTACAATCCACTCAATGGGTTATATACAGTTTCCATCATTACAATCAATTTTCACTCTCTAGTTGTGGGTCGACTCGAGAGTAAAAAAGTTACACTTGCCCAAGATGCCAAACAATTAGGAGCGAACGCGAGACCTCCGGGTTGCGAGGCGAACTTCTTGGCCGTTTGGTTATGTTTCACCTAGTAAACGCGCACACACACACACACACACACACACACCACATCTGTGTATATATATGTCTATATATAAGAGATATATTTCGACCAAAGATTGGTTCAGGTCATGTCGAGCCACCTGATAGGATTTGCTAAATCCTTTTTAAGTCAAGTTTTGTGGAACCATGGCCCATTCGTGGAGGGAGTTCTTGTTGAGTGAGTTGTATCCAGGTATAGCTGGCTTATCTGGTATCACTTGAAGAAATTTGTCCAAATTCAGTTTAAAGGTGATGGAATCCTTTTCCTCTTTGATCTGTTTTAGGATAATGTTAAATAAGGAAGGACCTGTTGAGGAAAATAAATTGAATTGTAATGTATTAATGTTTGTGATCCTGAATTGAGTAGGGGACGCGTGGTTCTAGTCTTGGATGAATTCTGAAACTAACGCTGAGGTCGTTTGGGGAGTGCCGGTGGTATATTCTCCATATCGTGTAAATGATGTATCGCTCACGGCGGCGCTGGAGAGAATAGAGTTTCAATGCTTTAAGGCGGTCCCAATAATTGAGATCCGTCATGCCCTATTTTCTTTTAGTGAATGCCCTCTGGGGTGACTCAGTTTTCGAAATGGAAAGTAGAAGTATATTCCCATACAGAAAAAAGTACAGGAGAATGTGTTTTAGGGTTTGAAAATGCACCTGAATCTGAAAAACGTGTAGTCGTATTTAAATATTATTTAATTCTTTTATTTGTTCCAGTCATTTGACTGCAACCATGCTGGAGCACCGCCTTTAGTCGAACAAATCGACCCTAGGACTTATTCTTTGTAAGCCTAGTTTTTATTCTATCGGTCTCTATTGCCGAACTGCTAAGTATATGTGTGTGTATGTACGTATGTATATATTTACATATATGTATTTATATATACTTATCATATATATGTATAATATATATAGTTATATTATATATATATATATATATATATGTATATATATATATATATAAATGTATAAGTGTGTGGGGGTGCGCGTATGTTTAATACAGCTCATTGACTACGAAGTTGAAAGTAATTTTAATGATTTGGTGGCAATATCCAGTCTTCCTAGTAATTTTGTGCTCTCCATGATACGTTGGAGTCACATGTCAACTACTGCAAGTAACACATCAGGTGCTTCTATTGGAGAATGATCAAACGAACTTTAGATAGGCGCAGCACACCTTTTAATGCCAAAGAACACACTACACTGCAGGTTTGCTTCTATATGCGAATACATTACAAGCAGATATACATATGCATACACATATACACAAATACAAAGCATATATACATTCATCTATGTGTGTTTACATTTTGACTTGCATAAATACATATATTCACTCATACACATGTGTGTGTGTGTGTGTGTGTGTGTGTGTGTGTGTGTATTAGATCTAATCAGTAAGTATCCGGACCGTTACCATAGTAACAAAGCTAAAGCACGCAGCGTAAAGCGCTTGGCACAGATTTGAAGGAAGGTGTTTAGCGTGTGATCGTCGTATTGACTATGACAGAGAAAGTTGTCATGGTGATACTTACTCAGAGGCGTACGCAAAGTTGCAGAAACTGTATGGAGAAGAGCGTATGAGCCGCACTCAAGTGTACGATTGGGTCAGACATTTCAAAGATGGCCGAAAAATTGCGATATTGACGAACATTCTGAGAAGTGAGAAAACTAGCAGAAGTGAGAAAAACATCGCAGATATGCATGCAGCTATGAGGGGAAATCCTCGAATCACCATCCGTGAGTTATCAGAGGATGTGCAGATTAGTTAAGGTTCAGTTCAGTCCATTATCACTGAAGATTTGGGTATGAGACGCATCTCTGCCAAGTTTGTGCCAAAACTACTTTCAGCTGACGAAAAAGACACACGGGTTTCAGTTACACAAGATTGCCTTAATTGTGTCGAGAATGACAAAAACTCTTTGAAAACTTTTTCTATGAACAGGTATCGCCAAGCTTTTGGCAAAATTTGATGCAGATTTTCTGCTCAACTTTCTCTGTCATGGTCAATGCGACGATCACACGCTATACATCCCCCTCCCAAACACTGCCATAAGCAGCGGAAGAGAGTTAAAACGTTAAAACTTAGTGCGCATGCACAGCAGGGTTCAAGGTCAATCTGGGTCAAGCAGCTTTACTCTGCATGCTTTAGCTTCGTTACAATGGCAACATTCCGGATATTTATTAATCAGACCACGTATATATATATACATACATACATACATACATACATACATACATACATACATACATACATACATACAAACATGTACATTGGCATACATGATGCGTATATATGTTTATATATATATATATATATATAGATAAGAAAGTTTGTTTGGTAAAGCACGTGGGTGATATTAGAAAATAGTAAAGTGTGAAAAAACGACAGAAGGCTTAAATGTTAAAAAATATATATATTTGTGTCAAAATGTCTGGAGAATATTGGAAAAATTTTTTTCCTTTCCTTAAAATGACATAATTTTAAAATTTTTAAAGAAATTACCGGTTTCGCGTGTAGCTTTTCAAATTTCTTGTGACGTTATGTTTATATTGTATGGAATTATCGTTGTTTTTATTTCCAGGAGATTTCTAAATAAGGGGAGGTAGTGAGTGATTTTTTCCGGTGTAGGGAGAATAATCGCTTAAAAAATTTTTTTTCCCATTTCCTTGTTAATTTCTCTGTGTCAGTATGTTCGGATGGTTGAGTCTGGGTTTGTACTTTTCAATGAAGAATGTTTCCTTGTTCAGTCTCATTTGTGTTGATGATCCGAAAGCACATTGGTAAAATGGGAAGATTAAAAATTGTGGCAGTAGTTGCTTTGCGCATTTCTCGATGTGCTCACTAAAAGGTATCATTCTATATTCTGGGAATGCAATCTGTTGTCGATGCAGTGTGCATCTGCGCCTGAGTGATAGTCCCGTGGAACCCACGTAGTCTTGGTGGCAGCCCGAGCATTTAATAACATAAATTATGTTTTCAGAGGCACAAGTAAAGTTAGATTTGATCTTAATTTCTGTCCCTCTTTAAAGAGAATTCTGATCCTTCCAATAGGTTAGGACATGTTGCACAGTTCGATCTACCACATTTTTTACTTTTGCATCCGTCCGTAATTTTAGAAGACAATTTTGCCTTTGTGAGAATCTTTTTAAGTGATTTAGGCTGTTTGTAGCTTTTAATGATTTGGTGTATGTTTAGAATTTCCTTTAATTTTGGGTTTTTATGAAGTATTGGTAAATTCTGGGTGATGATGGTGAAGGCTTCTTTGTTTCTGGGGTTGTATGTAGATATGTAAGGTAGTATTTTCGGGGAAGGTGTGTTGTTGTGTTGAACTTTTCTTAAAGTTTCTATGTTGATTTCTGTTGCACGTCTGATCCCATCCTCTATGAGTTGAGCTGGGTAATGTCTGTCAATTAGGGTGTTTTTGAGTTCTTGCAGTCTAAAGTTCCTGGTATTTTGTTCTGACACTATTGTGCATATCCTTCTTGCAAGGTTGAAGGGGATGTTTGTTTTAGTGTGTCTTGGGTGGCATGAATTAAAAAGAAGGTATTGTTTGGCGTCTGTGGCTTTGTAAAAAATGTCTGTTTCTATTTTAAGGTTAATTTTTTTAATTAGTATATCCAAGAACGGGAGCTCCTTTTGGTTGTATTCCATTGTGAACTGTATATTTGGGTTTATGCTGTTCAATAGGTTTTTAAATTTTAGGAGTTTATCTATGTTTTCATTCCAGAGAATGAAACAATCGTCTAGGAATCGTTTCCAATTCTCTTTTATGTATTGAGAGAGGGAGTTTCCAAAGATTGATAGAGATTCCTGGTAAATTATTTCCATGTATCCCATTGTTAAGTTCGCAATGACTGGTGCTGCCCTTGTACCCATAGCAATTCCGGATTTTTGACGGTAAAATGTATTGTCAAACATGAAGTGGTTATTGTGTAGGATGAATTCAATTGATTTAGTAATGAATTCCTTACTGATCCTTTTTGGTATTTCTTCCGGAAATTGGTCTAACCAGAATTGTATTGCCTCCAGTCCATAATTATGAGGTATACTGGTATACAAGTTGACTACATCAAATGAAACCAGGATTGTTTCTTCCTTGGTTTTTTTTGGAAGGTGGTTTAACATATCTAAGTCATCTCTGATATGGCTATCGATATGTTTAAGGAAGGGTTTCAAGAGGATGTCCATAAGTAGACTTAGTCTGTGTGTTTCACAGGTTGGGCCAGCTACAATGGGTCGTAGTTTTAGGTCCCCCGGATTAGGTGTGTGTATGTATGTCTTTGGTGATTTTTAATGGTTTCATTTATAATTTGACTTTTATGAATTTTTGGCAGACCATAGAAAAGGCTAGGTTTGCATTTAAAGTTTGTTAGGAAATCAATCTCTTTGGTTGTCAGTTCCTTTTCATGGGTTTTAATTAGTGAAGATAGAGTTTTCATTATTTTTTGTGGGGTGTAGTTGGTAATTTTTCATAATGTAGGTCTTCATCAAGCAAGGAAATTACAAGATTTCTGTAGTATGATGTATCCATTATTACAACTGCATTTCCCTTGTCCGCTTCCTTAATGGTTATATCTTCATCATTTTGGAGTTCTATCAGTTCTTTCCATTGTGTATTGTTAAAATTTGGGTTAGCTTTCTGTTTATGTATAGTATGGTAGGGGAAGTTCTCAATGTGGTTACAGAATTCGTCAAGATCTTTATTTCTTCCTCTGTGTGGGATGTGTTCACTTTTGTTCTTGACAAGTGATTCATCTTCAGTATTGAAACTGTTTGATGCTTCTGCTAGTCTTAATTTTCTGCAAAATTCTGTTATATTATCCTTGAGTTCATTTAGGTTTGCTCTGCGTGGAGTTGGTGTAAATTTGAGCCCTTTTGCGAGGATGTCAATTTTTATGTTAGAAAGAGGTTTGGTTGAAAGATTGATTATCTTCGGTTTTTCCTTATTACTAGGTTCCAGCCTGTGTCCTGGTGTCCCTGGTCCCTGGCTAAAAAATGTTGGGTGTAATTTTGTTTGTATGAGTTGTCTGTGAGGTTGTGTGGTATTTGGTCGGGGGAGTGGTGGTATTGTTGCCTCCGATCGTTGTGTGTGTGTGGAAATCTATGGTTGTTAATGCTTGTGGTGTGTGTAAAATTTCTGTATGGGGAATATTTTTGTTTCGAACTTCTTGTATGTGGGATGTTGCTTGACATAGTGTTTCTTTGCGTTTGTCTTGTGTTTAGTGGGGACCAGTAGTTTTGGTTCATGGGGTAGTAGTGATTTGTGTGTGGTGTATTTCTTATCCTAGTGTCGTATTGTGCTGTATGGTGGTTGGGTCTGGTATTATGATGTTGTTGGTTTGTTCTGTTTTTGGTGTAATTTCTTTCATAGACGCGTCCTCTTTCAGCTAGTTCCCTGTTAGGTCTAGCGTGGTTTTGTAGAGGTTGGTTGTGGGTGATTTCTGTTTTTAGTGTATGGAGGATAGTTGGGGGTTGTTCGTGGGTTTTTTAGGTTTTTCTTTTTTATTTATTGTAATTTTCTTAAGGAAGGGATTATTTGTACCCAATTCATTTTTGAAGGTTTCACTATATTTTTGGAAGAAGTCCATGTTTTTCTCCCAGCGTAGGAGAGAATTTCTCTCTTCTCTCTCACAGGAATCCTTCCAGTGATCCAATGTATTATCGAGGGGTTGTCCCTCGGTATATTTTAGTATTTGATTGTGCATCTCCTCGTCTATGCTTTTAAGTTTTTCTTCATTTGTGGAGGCCCTGAGTCTTAGAAGCTCTATTTCTGATTTAAAATTGAACAGAGCTGACTTTTCTCTAATAGATGAGAAATGCGCAAAGCAACTACTGCCACAATTTTTAATCTTCCCATTTTACCAATGTGCTTTCGGATCATCAACACAAATGAGACTGAACAAGGAAACATTCTTCATTGAAAAGTACAAACCCAGACTCAACCATCCGAACATACTGACACAGAGAAATTAACAAGGAAATGGGAAAAAAAATTTTTTAAGCGATTATCTCCCCTACACCGGAAAAAATCACTCACTACCTCCCCTTTTAGAAATCTCCTGGAAATAAAAACAACGATAATTCCATACAATAAAACATAACGTCACAAGAAATTTGAAAAGCTACACGCGAAACCGGTAATTTCTTTAAAAATTTTAAAATTATGTCATTTTAAGGAAAGGAAAAAAATTTTTCCAATATTCTCCAGACATTTTGACACAATATATATATTTTTAACATTTAAGCCTTCTGTCGTTTTTTCACACTTTACTATTTTCTTATATATATATATATTATTCTTTTACTCTTTTACTCTTTTACTTGTTTCAGTCATTTTGACTGCGGCCATGCTGGAGCACCGCCTTTAGTCGAGCAAATCGACCCCGGGACTTATTCTTTGTAAGCCTAGTACTTATTCTATCGGTCTCTTTTGCCGAACCGCTAAGTGACGGGGACGTAAACACACTAGCATCGGTTGTCAAGCAATGCTAGGGGGACAAACACAGACACACAAACACACACACACGCACACACACACGCATATATATATATATATATATACGACAGGCTTCTTTCAGTTTCCGTCTACCAAATCCACTCACAAGGCATTGGTCGGCCCGGGGCTATAACAGAAGACACTTGCCCAAGATGCCACGCAGTGGGACTGAACCCGGAACCATGTGGTTGGTTAGCAAGCTACTTACCACACAGCCGCTCCTGCACCTATATATATATATATATATATAATATATATATATAACTGCATATGTACAATCGCATATATGCATTCATTTATATATGTATACATTTTAACGTTTCAAAACACTGCCATTTCAAGGTGATATTCGCAATTTAGGAATTAAAAATGACTGGATTTCTGTCGTTTTCAACAACGGGTATTCAGCTGTTCGATCAACTGAACTACCTATTCATTAAATTTAAGTGATTGAATCTTCTGAGGTCTTGTGAAACCTTACCGTAAATCTCAGGATCAGAGTGAGACAACGTTGGACCTTTGAATTACAGGTAGAATTTATCCGATGAGCTTAGCTTAAGATGCAATGCAGTAGGATACAATTCCGAACCTCGAGGTTTCGAATCACATTTCTTAAAAAATTACCCATCATTCATCTATATAGTGTATGTGTGCCTAACACATACACTAACATAGATGGACATACAGACATACAGATAGATAGATAGATAGATAGATAGATAGATAGATAGATAGATAGATAGATAGATAGATAGATAGATAGATAGATAGATAGATAGACAGACAGACAAACAGACATACAGACAGACAGACAGATAGATAGATAGATAGATAGATAGATAGATAGATAGATAGATAGATAGATAGATAGATAGATAGATAGATAGATAGATAGATAGATAACTTTCTTTTATTAGCCACATAGGGCTGAATACAGTGGGGACAGATACAAATGCAGAACTTTTTTTTTCGAGGGTGGAAAAAAAAGAAAATAAATGTAAGATTGCGATCAAAAGGGATCGAGAGGAGGAAAAAAAAAGAAAAGAAATCGTGTATCACAGAAATAATGATAAAAACATTGATATAACAAGATTGGGTTCATCCGTGGGAAGAAAAGCCTACAGAAAAGACCACGGGAACATCAGTCAGGGAGGAAATAACCACATGAGATCAAAATGCTCTCTTTCTTTCTTTTTTACGATCTACAGGATCATGCTCAAAATGGTTTCGTCACTAGCACGCACCATCTTTGCAACATTCACCCATCTTTTTTTGAATCTTTCGCGAGACAAAACTTCCCTCTCCATTCTCACCTTCCTTTTCAAGTGGTACTTGAAAAAGTTGATGAGCGATTGGCCA
Source organism: Octopus sinensis (assembly GCF_006345805.1). Lineage (NCBI taxonomy): Eukaryota > Metazoa > Mollusca > Cephalopoda > Octopoda > Octopodidae > Octopus > Octopus sinensis. Next base: position 174,203,949 of record NC_042999.1, read on the forward strand.
GAGAGGTAAGTGTTTGTCTCTAATCCTTTCGCTCGGGTCCACTACACACATTCTTTCACCATGGCCACCAGTACGATGAAAACTGCCTTGCCTTCCCGGTTGAGGGAAGGGGGTGGAGCAATTCTCACGATAGACTCGGCCGATAGGCGGAATCGTCCCACACGTGACAGCAGCCGTTCGGCATAAGCCCACAGGTCTGAAATGGTTGGACATTGCACGAGTGCGTGCAGAACGGTTTCGTCGCTCTGACCGCATCTCGGGCAAGTCGGTCCAGTGTGTCTGGAACCGTGTCTGTAGAGCTTATCCCGAACAGGTAATGCTTCTCGATAGCACTGCCAGGCCAGGGATCTTTGGTGATTGTTCATAGGTCCCGGCCCGAAAGTTGTCCTGAACAGGCGGGTCAGGTGTTCCTCGTCGACGCCCAGACTCTGCCCGAGTTTGTCGTCGCACCTCCCCTCCACTAATCCTCTATAGAATGCCTTTGTTGTGATGGAGTCGCACAAGTTCGATCCCGGACGGCAGAGTTGCTTAAGAGCAACGCGACACTCGCGGTGCCATTCGCCTAGCCTCGGTCTCTGCTTGATCCATGACTGTAGTTCGTCCAAGGAGACGAGCTGCGGGAAAGCGCGCCGCAGAAAAGGCGACCACACCTGTTCACCGTTGTCTATGAAGCGCCGGAGATGTCGCAGTCTCAGCGCATGTCTGCGCATCATCAACCACGGCATGCCCAGCCCTCCATTTAGCGGGTGTTGACAGCAAATGGATCGCCTAACCATCGGAACGTTTCCCTTCCACAAGAAGCGGAAGAGTATACGTTCCAGTTTGGTGATGGTAGGGTCGGGACAAGACACGACGGTCAGACGATACTCGATGACGGATGCGATGTACGCGTTCGCCACCTCCGCCCGACCTTTTAGGGATAGCTTTCTCTCAGCCCATTTCTGGGTGAGAGTAGCCACCCTAGTCGTTATTTCGCCCCAGTTCTTCTCCATTTGGAGGTCCGGACCGAACCAGACCCCGAGCAATTTAACCGGTCCGTCCGTCCAGCGTCCCACGATGGAGACGCTGTTGGACGGCATGGGCCTGCTTCTCCAGGTGCCGAGCCGCAAGCCCACTGACTTTTCCCGGTTAATTTTTGCTCCCGTTACCGCTTCGTATTCTTTTAGTGTCTCACCGACCAGCTCGATGTGCTGGTAGCTCGACACTATGACGGTGACGTCATCCGCGTATGCAGACACGCTCCTCCCGCATCCCAGCTCTCGTGGGATGCCCCTCGGCGTCGCCAGTTTCCGCAGTAGTGGCTCCAGAGTCAATACATACAGCAGCGATGAGAGGGGGCATCCCTGACGAACCGAACGCATGATGTTAAAAGATCTGGATAGATGACCATTTGCGCGAACTACTGAGCGGATGCCGCTGTATAACCGCGGAAAACTGGACCGAAACCAGCCGCTTTAAGGACAGCCTCTAAGTAGTGATGGTCTACCCTATCGAAGGCTTTTGATTGATCCAAATTGATCAGCGCCCCACCCATGCCAGGATTCTTAACTACCCTGTCTATGATGTAGCGCATCAGATGGAGGTTGTCATGAATACTTCTACCCGGCACGGCGCATGTTTGCGCCTTGTCGATTAGTTTCTTGATGACAAGCGCCAACCTCTCGGCTAACACCTTGGCCAAAATTTTCAAATCTGCGTTGAGCAGAGTGATGGGCCTGAAATTATCTATGACGTCCCCCTTGTTTGGGTCTTTCTTAATTAGTGCCACTGCTCCTCGCTTTACAAAAGCAGGAATACTCCCGTTTTGCTGCCAGTTGCAGTAGACAGCTGCCAAGACGCCTCCAAACAAGTCTGGCATATGAAAATAAGTTCGTAGGGCAGACCATCCAAGCCTGGTGACTTGTCTCTCGCGCAGCCTACCATCGCATCCTGTACGTCCGCAGCTGTGATAGGCCTTTCACAAGACTCCACCTCTCTTGCTGAGAGTCGTGGCAAGGCATGCAGGTAGGCACTAAAGTCCACTCTGCGTTCTGACCCACCACTTGTCCCAAACAGTTGGGTGAAGTGTTGTTGAAAAGCCCCACACATCCTTTTAGGCTCGAGCAATTCGCGCCCCTGTTCATCTATAAGAGACTTGATGGTGGCTCTGTTGCCTCGTTGCGTCTCCACCACTCGGGCCTCTTGGGCGGCTCCAACTCCTTCGTTCCTCAAAGCACGCATCCTAGCTCTGACAACGCATCCCTCGTGTTTGGCGTTGAGGTGTTGGTCGAGGGCCAATCTCGCCGCCAGCACGTTGGACGCGATGCCAGTTCTAAGTGCCTCTTCTAAAACCTTAACTAATTCTCCCTCTATTCTATTTCGGTCTAATGCTAGGGCTTTACTGTATCTGACTGATTCTGCTTTAATTGCTTTTTTTAGGGCATACCACCATCTGTTGTTGATGATGGTACCCGTCAAAGCTCTCTTAACTAATGTGCTGATCCGATCCCTGTAAAATGTCGTGCTGTAAAAGACGCGTTCAGTTTCCAGTAACCAGGACCCTGCCTATGTGTCTTATCTAAGTCAAGTGTACAAGTCACAAACTTGTGATCTGTGTAACTGACTATATGAAATTGTGGACAACCTACACTATTTTTATCTATTGCCCTACAGAATACTCTAAGTATGATCTGGACGACCCGATGCGGTTACTCCATGTCCACATTGGCACATTCGGGTGGTCCAGTCGGTACCTGTCAGACAGTTGGAAACGTCTGAGCAGGTCTTTGAGGCATTTGCATCCCCTTCTATTGCTATCTCTGCCCACGTAGTCTAGATGCGTGTCCAGGGTGGCATTCCAATCCCCCACTAAAAGTAAAGGACGAGACGTTCCCATGAAATACTCTAGACGTCGAAAGAAATCTGGTCGGCCTGTTAAGGACGGAGCATAAACTGCTATCAGTCGAAAAGCACACTCATTGCTGCCATCGACATCCAAAACGACCAGCCTACCCTCCGGGTCTAGGAAATTTGCTCTTACTTTGAGATCCAGACTCTTCCGGATAAGCACCGCGATGCCACCTCCGCCCATTCTCGGTAGACACGGAGAAAAATAAATGTTGAAATGTGTACCGAAACTGTGGTGGAGTGCCCGCAAGCTGTGGAGTCTGGTCTCACTGATGGCTATGATATTCAGATTTAGTGACTTGATGTCATTTAACAGGTAGCCTTGTTTCCAAGGCGACCCCAAGCCACGTACATTTATACTGCCTATTCTGAGCATGTTCCGATAAAATTGTGTTTTACACACGAAAAGAAAGTGCAAAAAAGGAAAGAGAGAGAGAAAAGGTTACTTGTTGTTCGAAAGTCCTTTGTTTTTCACCTCACGGTCTTCTTCTATGAGGCTTTTGTATAGTTTTTTTTATGAATACTTTTGAAATCTCCCTACTGCATCAGGGTAAAGAGATTTCAGGGTGCTGTATGTGTTCTGTGTTACGTGTATTATTTTAATGTGTTGTGGTGGTGTTGTGCGTGGGTGGTTACTTGTTTTTATGTCGTTTTCAGTTATGTTGGTGTTTGACCTAATGTGTTCCATTAGGTCGTGGTTGTTTGTGTTTATGGCTGTCAACATTGTTGGGGGGTTTGATGATGGTGTGTTTGTGTTGATGTGTTTGTTTTCTGTGGATGCTTTTGTTTCGGGAGTGGTGTATCTTCCTGCTTTGTTTGTTATCTTTTCTTTTCTTTTTTTTCCCCTTTTTCTTCTACCCCCTGTGGCTATTTGCCAATCTTCTGTGTCTTCTTCGTCTAATGACAAATCAGAAGAATCAGAGCTTGGAAGAGGGAAAATATTGGGGTCAATTGTAGACTGTGTTGATTTTGTTGTTGGTGTTGGTTGGTGAGCGTTTGGTTGTGGTGTATGCGGTTTTGGAGGTGGGGTGTGGGTATTTTGTGTTTGAGTGATTGTAGGTATTGTTGTGTTGTTTGGGGTGTCAATTTTGTGGGGATTTGGAGTAGTAATTGTTTCTTCATTTTCGATGAGTGTCTTTTTGGCAGATGTCCTTGGTTTGGGAGTTGGTTTATTCTTGATTGTTGTTGGTGGTGTTGCTTCTGTTCTTGGTGCAGTTGGTGTGGTTGTTTGGTTGGTGAGGTTTGTTTTTTGTTGGTTTTCTGTGATTAGTCCTGTTCGTGCAAAATGTGGTGTGGGTAGTAAAGCTGGGTTATTTGTTTTTTCCGGCTGCTGTTGTTGTTGCTGTTGTTTTCTTGCGGCAGATTTGCAGTCTTTTTTTAGGTGTTGCTCACTGCCGCATATGTAGCAACGTGGCCTTCTGCCATCGACGACCACATACAACTTGTGGTCTTCTGATACACATATCTGGGTGGGTATTTTCTTTATGTCTTCTTGGTTTATATGTAGTAGAAATTCTACTTTTTTTCCCACCCAGTTTTGGTGCTCCGTGACCGTGGTTTCTAAAATTGTGAAATCTTTCATTTTCACACATAAGGCCTTTACTAGCCATAGATTATTAGCTATTTTTGGGACATTGTTTAAAGTGATCTTAGTCACTTTCTGTCCACGATAGCTTGGTGTCAGTTGAAGTTCATCTGAATGAAGAGTTAGCGTTGAGAAACGTCTTGCTAACTCTTCAGTGTGGAAGACCACTTGTATGTGTGCGAACTTGTTCCACCGGGTCACATAGTCTTTGTAGTTCCAGATGGGTTTCAAGCATTTTTCTATTTTGCTTGTGTTAGCTTTCTCTGGACTTTTTGTTTTCTTATTAATTATTTTATAAATAATTGTTCTTTTTTTTTTCATCTTCTAATATTTCTTCTGGTATGTTTATTTTTACTATACCATCTACTTCCGTTATTGTAATGTTCGTGTCTTTTATTTGTTGTGCAGTAAAATATACTGTTGTCTTTTTTTCTTTAATCGCCTCGGCGAAATTTGTTGTTGTTTTGTTATTGTTGTTGCTGGTGGTGATGTTGTTGTTGGCTGCAGTTGGTAAAATCGGTGTATTTGGTTTGATTGTGCAAGTAGGAAGGGGTAGAAAATTACTTGCATAATTTATTTCTGTATTCGAGCAGCTTTTGTCAATTTGTTTGGTGGTCACAGTCTTTTGTTTATTCACTTCAGTTCTTGGTGTTGGAGTAAAACAGGTCTGAACGGAATTGTTGTTGTTGTTATTGTTGTTTTTGTTGTTGGTGGTGGTGTCAGTGGCAGAAGAGACAGCCGTGGCAGCAGATGTCGAAATGGTGGCGCAATTTTTATTTTTGTTGTCATTGTTATTGTTGTTGTTGGTAGTTGAGGTAGTGGATGAGGTGGCGGCGGTGGTGGTGGTGGTGGTGAAGGCGGTGGTGGTAACAGTAGTAGTCTCTATGTTGTTCTTGCTAGTGGTGGTGTTGGTGACAGGGCTGTTACTACAAGTAGTTGTAGCGTTCATTGCAAAGTCATTGATGATTTTACTTTGCGCGCATAAATTCTTTTTTTCTCCTAGCGTTTCCAGTCTAGGAGAAAGCTGGTCGATAAAGGAACACGACCATCGTTCTACAATACAATTTCTTGACATTTTCAAAATGTCGAGAAAGAAATTACAAAAATTAAATAGGGTTGAAACTGCCCCTAGGGGCGAATTCCTCCCTTGGAAAAGCACTCAAACGAAAGTTGGGTGCCTTACACACCTTATTTACAAAAATGTACACAAAATATGGGCTATAAATAGATAAATGTTTGAGGGTATAGCCGATCATATCAACCCAGTACTTGGCTGGTACTTTATTTTATCAGTCCTGAAAAGATGAAAGGTTAAGTTGCTCTCGGACAATAAGGGAAAAATACCACTAGGCATTTTTCCGATACCCTTACGATTCTACCAGTCCACCGCCGCAAACTCTACGCTACGAATAAAAAATAGCGTCAGCTCTATAGTCCTGTTTTGTTTGAAATACTTTTTCTTCAACTTCTAATTCCCCAATCGATACTCAGTCTTAGTTTCATCTTCAAGACACAAAATCTTAAAATTCTAGAAATATAGAGTTAATTACTACATAATTCAGTAGTCTATATTCACTAACTGGCATTGCTTTCGTGATTAAATCTAACTTCCGGGCTTATAAAAATATTTTGGAGAAACTATTCTCTATTAGTCTAGAGAACCATAATTGCTATTACAACAGAGTTTTTAATCATGAGATTTGCAACCTATGAATTTCTATTAAACTTTTCTTCTTTTTATTAACCTTGATGTTTCCTACCGCATCGAATTCTCCTATTTAACTTTCCGTCCAAGAATAATTCTAGATTACTTTTTTTATGAACTCGTTTATATTTTCTTTATTTGTACTCCAAATCTACAATTAATTTCTAACGAGATTTTCACTGATTTATCTCTATCCACTTTGTGATATTTTATATTCTTTCAAAATCTAATTTTTATTCGATAATGTTTTATAACAGAATTTATTGCGGATGAAAATTCTTCGTGTTATGTGTGATACATTTGGATTTATAATTCCATTGTCCCAGCATTTACTAATTTGCTCTCAATAGCCAATTCCAGCCAACACACATATTGTCAGCTTGACAGTGCATTGCAACAGCTAATGTTATTTTTTTAGATATGTACGACTTATTTTTGCCTTCTTGTATACAGCCATCTGAATGTTATTGCTATTTTGCGCGAAGATTCAAAGATACGTTTCGATCGACTATTTTACTTTCTTCTTTGCCTGTTATGCAGTTGTTCAAACACACGCACACACGTATATATATATATATATATATATATATATATATATATATATATATATACACTCACACATGTATTATATGTGATACATTCATAACCACATTTTCTAAAGAATACTTTTATTTGTAGATGGCAATCCTATTTGGTTACATCTTGATACACTTTTGTCTATGATCATATTTGCTTGAGTACCAAGACCTACTTTTTTAAAAATTACCCGCTCAGGTTGTATTCACATATTTTCCATATACATTTTTATATTTTTATAATTCCCCCCCAACAAATTTTATTAGCTGTTTTTCAAAAACCAATTTCCTTAATGTTTTTCGTTTCTAAGTCTCACATCTATCAATAAATAGATGTTCTCTAGATACAATGGTTTACCTGCACATGCTTCTTTTTATGATTTTATTCTATATAACATGGCTTGTAGTTGGTTTGATTATTACTTTAATATTAATATCCGCAGCAAAAACAAATACCTATTTAATTTGATCATACTACTGCTTTTTATATTGCATATTGCTTTTAGTAACAACTTGTACGCACATACATTTCATTGTTTTGAAACCATCAGGCATAAGGTAAGCGTTATTTTTTAATAATACACATATTTTATTTTATTTTATTCTCTTTGCAATACGTTCGAATTTTTATGAATGTATACGAAAATTATGAAGCTCTGCTCTTTACAATATATATACAGACGATCAGGTTGTTGTTTTAACGGGTGACTTATAAACAGAGAGAAAGTGAAGTAAATTAGATAGATAGATAGATAGATAGATAGATAGATAGATAGATAGATAGATAGATAGATAGATAGATAGATAGATAGATAGATAGATAAGATAGATAGATAGCATTTTTCCCTAAACATGCATTGTATTACTTTATTTGAAATGCTACGGTTTGCCAATATTTTTACAACAACTCCCCAATAGAAACAATTTTTTGTTACGTCTGATAAAATTGCACATTACAATCCAATAAGGTCTTATCATTTCATTTGGTATATCTTTTTGTTAATATCGTATTAAATTTAAGACGGCGAGCTGACAGAAACGTTAGTACGCCGGGCGAAATGCTTACCAGTATTTCCTCTGTCTCAGAGTTCAAATTCAACCGAGGTCGACTTTGCCTTTCGGGGTCCATAAATTAAGTACCAGTTGCGTACTGGGGGTCGATCTAAAAAAGATTTGGGCCTTGTTCCTCCCCTAAAAAAAAATTCGGGCCTTTTCCTAGAGTAGAAAAGAATATAGGAACCGAGAATGTATATTTAGTAGGTTAAATATATAATCCTTACCATATATTTTCAGATGCTTTTTCATCAGATATCCTCATAAATAAAAGTAAAAATTTAAATTTTATTTTCTTATAATACTTATCGGCTTTGGCTTTATTATTTCTATTTCACACATATTAAACAAAATTTTTTATTTCATTTACTAGGAAGGAGATTGAATATAACTTTTGATACTGATGTATAAATATTCATTACATATTTGGGTTATAGAATGAATTTAATTTAAATTAATTATTTATCCAAATTCAAATTTCGGAAACATCATTTTAATAATAGCAGCTTTTTCAATTTGTTAATTCTTTACAATTTTTTCGCTTTTATAACTGAAATTAATCCTTTTTCAAATTAAAACAAAGGTTATAGACGTTATGTTAAAATAGTTCAACATTTTCTGTGTAAAATTCCCTTTTCGCAGCTCTCATAAACAACCTCTGTTCTTGAAGATATTACCTTCTTTTTTCAGAGTATGGGGTTTATATTCATAATTTCATAAAACGAGATATTTCATATAACGATATGTATATTAAACATCTCCCATTCACACAATTTTCACCCAACTTGCTTATGTTCTTATTTTGGCTATTTCTATTCTTCTTTTTGTATTTTTCTTTACTTATAATGCTACTCCACACAATACGTCTATTTATTCCTCTTATGATTCCTTTAACATGATTACACATGACTGATGTTTCCTCATCTAACATAGTTTTAAAGACTAAATTTAAGGGAAGTTGAAACTTATCATTTAAAAACAAATAACTTTATGTTGAAAGCATTACTTATAACACAACACAAACCTAAAATAAACACAGACTATAAATACACGTGACAAACAAAATATACATATGAATAATGGCATATGAATCCATCCATCATTTTTTCCACCAGCTATTCCTGGGAAGATTGTAAGAGCTAAGTACTCACGCACCTCCACATAGGACCCTATCAGAAGCAACAGGCATTATAATTTCCGGTTGGATTCCCAAGCGTAATCAACTGAGAGCCTAGATATTATCAACACTTTTTGGTCGACACTTCGGCCTCTTGCTGGTTGACTTGGCTGTAAGAATCTATTTTGAAATTCTTTCCTGCGATATTTTAATCACATGTCCGAAGTACCAGAGCCGTTGTATCTTGATGTCGATAAGTAGCAGCTCGACCTGGAGAACCACGCTGATCTTCAAGCTACACACCTTGTGGATTAATGTTAGTTCAGAGATCCTGCATATAAATCTAGCGATTAAATTTCAAACTGAGCAAAACATCTCAACGTCTAAAACAAAATCAGGCGATAAAATCTATAGAAATACCACTTCACTGCTCTAAAAGAAGACAGATACATACAGTAATGACACTTTATCTTCTGATGAGAATTTGATGATTGGTGATTTTGGATTTAAGAATTTTATTATTCCAAAGGAATTATAAGGTATATTCATAGGTGTTCGCGCCTCGAAAATATTACCTCGGCTTTCTTGGCAGAGCAGCATTTACAGGTGTTGTAGAAACCCACACAGGAAAAACACTCTTGATTGCAGTGACTGCTTTTAAAGACACTATTTATTTGTCTTATCCTGGTGTTCCCTTCAGTCATCTTTTAAGTGGGTTTCTCCGACAATTCGGAGTTTAAGTGGATTTCTCCGACAAGTGGGTTTCTTCAACGATCATTTTTGACAGTTTGGTACGCGCACACACAAACACACACACATTTACACTTTTGGAAAATATGTTATGATTCACACTTTTGAATCACTCACTTCTTCTCTCTCTACCCTCCACTTGCCGCTCGACTGCCCGGCTACTGTCGATTGTTAAGTTACATGGGTATGTAACTTAAAGCCAGTTACCCACCTATGCAGTCCTTCTTTGGCTACTTCCTCCGTTTGTCTTAGCCTTTCTCTCAAGAAACGAACGCTTTTGTTCTCTACTATTTCTTCCTTCGGCCATTTTCTATCACTCCTGTTCGCAGATGTGGTCAACCATCGAAATCTTTCCATCATACTTCCTTGAATATATGTTAATGAACTTTCACTATCTATTTTTGTTTTACGGTTGCAGACTTAAACGAAAATATACTTTTTCACCAACACATACTTTCGGATTAAGCACACGCAGTCATACATGCTATTAACATCGTACCTATAAGACACAAGTTCGACATCTTCACAGCACTCTTTAATCACTTTTTCGACAGTTTCTCTCTCTCTCTCTCTCTCTCTCTCTCTCTCTCTCTCTCTCTCTCTCTCTCTCTCTCTCTAACTATCTATCTATCTATTATATATATATATATATATATATATATATATATATATATATATATATATATATATATATGTATATGTATGTATGTATAAGGATGAAAAGGAACACACGAGTTGATATATATGAAAAAACAAGTCAAGATAGAAAATGCTAAAATAATTTTATAAAGAACATTTCAGTACCGGTTTCAGTCATTTTGAGACCTTTTCAACTGTAACGATTAAATAATTAAATTTAGAAAAATCAAAAGAAAATTTTTTTTTAATTTTTCTAAATTTAATTATTTAATCGTTACAGTTGAAAAGGTCTCAAAATGACTGAAACCGGTACTGAAATGTTCTTTATAAAATTATTTTAGCATTTTCTATCTTGACTTGTTTTTTCATATATATATATATATAAAGTTAATCCAAACATGAAAACACAAAGAGAAAACACAACAACGCGAGGACGTGGAACAAATGTAGTATTATTGGACGCTCAGGAAGGAAGGGAACAAGGAGGGTTTTACGTTTCGAGCGGAGCTCTTCGTCAGAAACATAGGAAAAGGAAAGATCCAGAGAAGGGAAGACGGAAGAAAAAAATCGCCAACGGTACACACGCGGTACACACACATACACACATACATACACACACACACATGCACACACAGACATACATACGCACACACACACGTGCGTGCGATCAGACATCCTTACACGCACGCCCGCACAGCCTCATCACGTAGTCTTACACACTTCTCACACCTAACACATACTGATATCATTCCCGCATTCACACTAATCGATGTCAACAAATTTATACACATGTACACATCTACATATATCCCACAAAATACTCATGCAACTACCATTCCTCCGATGTCCACAAACACAGACACACTCCATCTACAAACCTTCCTCCACATTCCTTCTTGATTCTCCTTCAAAGAAAGGTATTCTATCTGGCTTTTAGCCCTTCATTTTCCTTTGTCTTCTTTCCCCATTTATTTTATCGTTATGACTTCTTTACTGCACTCTCGCTCTCTCTTTTCTCTCTCTCTCTCTCTCTCTCTTCTTTCACTCTCAGTCTCTCTCTCTCTCCCTTTCCATCAATCACTCTCTTTCTGTGTCCTTTACTCTCTCATTTTCTCAGTACCACAGTCTCACGACCTCTTCCTTATTTATTCTCACCATGTTTCTCCTAATTCTTTCCTCTCTGAAGAAGGACTAACGGCTGAAACGTCAACACACTACCCATTTATTTGAAATACTTTCAAGCGTTAAACTTATTTCAAGTGTTAAATTGCATACTCACACATACACTACACGCACACACACACACACACATAAATATATATGTGTGTGTGTGTGTGTGTGGTGTGTGTGTGTGTGTGTGTGTGTGTGTTTGTGTGTGCATATATATATATATATATGTATATATTCTAATGGTTCAAGCAGTGAAAGTGGATATTTTTACTGTGGCATTGATTGTGGTACAGCCTCCAATTTCATGCAGTTCTGCTGAGATTTATGCTGCTGATGCTGATGGGGATTATGACGACGAAGACACCAGCAACGCTGATGTTGAAGATGAAAGCGAAAATGTTTACGCAGCAACATTCACTTGCCAAAAACAGACATATCCGAACAAATACATACAATACATAGAAATATATATATATTATATTATATACATATATACATATATATATATATATATATATATATATATATATATATATATATATATATATATATATATATATATATATATACATATACATATACTTGCAAAAATATAGTTCCATATACACACAAATATATACATAGAAGTGATGATGTATAAAAATTATGCCCAAATAGCATACGCTCACTAACATAACTTACAATACTGTATTTTAAATGTAGGTATATATGTGGCTGTACGCATGTGTATATGTATGTGTGTATGCGTGCGTGCATGTATACATATATAAATATAGAGAGACAGACAGACAGACAGAAAGAGAGAACGAGAGAGCGGGAGAAAGAGCGTGTGAGTGGAATAGCGAGAGGGTAGATAGAGGGAAAGGGTATGTACATAAACATTTATATATATTTTATGTATAATTTATAATATATCATATATACATTCCCTTATAGGTAAAATATATATCTGCCCTTATAGATACATACATACATACGTATTCATATTCATATATACACACATATATATATTTTAGGTTATAGATAACATAATTATATATAAAGTATATAAAGTATATTTATGTATATGTTCAATATATGTATTTTATCTGTCAGTTTCTTTCACATTTTTTCTTTTGTATTAAGTTTTTTCTTGTTCTAGTCTCGTGTGAATTAAACTTTCTTGTGTTCTTGTGTTCTTATGCTCTTGTAACCTGTAATGAACTAACTAAATGTAATTGGAAGTTTCCAGAATAGAGAAGTAAAAGTAAAATAAATCACGAAACGTAACATGCTGCTGTTTTTCCAAGCATGAACTGCAATGATTTGATAATATTGTTGTTTGTTATACAAGATTTTGCAACTGTAAATGTTATTGTAGCGTTAGATGTGTTTGCTGTTTATGGTGTCGGCCATTTCTATTGCTGCCTGCAATAAAAAACAATAATTCCGACACAAATATGGAGTAGATTCAGATTTATACGAGTGAAATATTTCATGGGAATATGTAGCAAATCATGCAATTTATGTGATTGTTGTTGCTGTGGTTCTTGTCGTTGTTGTTGTTGTTGATGATTTGTAACTTTCATATCTGCTGCGACGATACAATCTCTTATTCAGACATAGTTTATCTACATCTACATTAACCTTTTTAAGACGTTAGGGCGTGATTTGATGTAGATTTGGCACCTCAAACGACTGCCTGTAAACCATTAAGTTGGCACAATGTTTCAGGAGTTTCTTTTGTTGTTGTTGGTGCTGCTGCTGTTGGTGCTACTCTTGTTGTTTTGCTGTTCATGTTGTTGCAGTTTGGAATGTTTATCCTTCGTCTTGTCTCACAGCCATATGGAAGAACGACAACTTCTTATTACAGAAACATTATAGATAGATATATCTCGTCACAGCTCCTACTAGCTTGAATCTAAACTGTGGTATTACGAAGTATTTTAATCTTGACATGTATAATCTTAATCTTGACATGTATAGCAGTGGTCGAATATATGAAAGGTTCAGATGCGAGAAATGATCTCTTAAAATGAAATCCCAAATCACTTGAAAGATAGAAATTAACTGCCTATATATATATATATATATAAGAATGAATGTTTTTATATATAATGAACGTGAAATACAGGAAGGGACGAACACGGAACACAGACAAATCATTCGAAGCCTTCAATCTTCAGTCAGACACCGAATCATCATAGCAAATTTTGGCTGTTCAATTCTGATATTTGCTCCAACTCGGCCAGCCCCAAGAAAAAAACTAAGCTGTAAGCATTAGATTTCTTGGTAGAAGACAGGAATGTGAACGCATAAGACGGATGTAAATACAAGAGACGAAAACGAAATTGAAAACAGTAATGAATAAACAAAATATATATAACGGTGGTTGTCATACGACTTTAGACCAAATGAGACAAAACAACAACAACATAGCAGCTGGCGTAGAAATAATTAATACCGTTTCGGTAGCGGGGACACATGTTGGTCAAGATACGATGGCCAACAGAATGGTTAAGAATCAGCAGGTCGCAGGAGAGAGAGAGAAAGAGAGACAGAGAGAGAGGGAATCAAAGAGGGTGGAAGGCAGGGGACGAATCAGTGACCAAGAGAAAGGAGAAAGAAGGGATTAAGGAGGATGGGAGGAAGAGGGGGGAAGATCGGAGGGCGCCAAAATAGTTTGGTGAAGAAGCAAGGGCGGGTAGGAAAACAGTGTGTATAGAAGTCGTGCAGGGTTTAAAATTGGACAACAAACGGGGGGGTGCACGTAACGCCGCAATAATATAAGAATGAATGTTTTTATATATAATGAACGTGAAATACAGGAAGGGACGAACACGGAACACAGACAAATCATTCGAAGCCTTCAATCTTCAGTCAAAACCGAATCATCATAGCAATTTCGGCTGTTCAATTCTGATATTTGCTCCAACTCGGCCAGCCCCAAGAAAAAAACTAAGCTGTAAGCATTAGATTTCTTGGTAGAAGACAGGAATGTGAACGCACAAGACGGATGTAAATACAAGAGACGAAAACGAAATTGAAAACAGTAATGAATAAACAAAAAAATATATATAAC
>NC_042999.1:174223489-174250989 GCF_006345805.1 Octopus sinensis
GATCAACTGTTTATTTTTCTGGGATTGGTCAAGTGATGTAGATACTTCAGATGAGACGGCAATAAGGATGGAAAATCGATTAAGGTTGTTCATCATATTTCAGGAATGTCGTTAAACCTGCCATGCTTGTATTCCTGCTACCTAGATTCGCATATATACATGCGTGTGTGCATTTGTGTGTATATATATATATATATATATATATAATATATATATATATATATATATATATATATATATATATATATACACGTATCTGATGTCTCCTGAGATCGCTGATTTTGTGACTTTTTATAATTTAGAAAGCAGTATCCATTCTCTGTATACAGTTTGAATAATAATCATCTAAAAATCAGATCTTCCTATTTTACATAGCTTTAACCCAGTTTATGAAAATAATGATATATACTAAAAGTAAATATTAGCGTACTACGCAAGATTTGTGGAGAGTATGAAAGGTAATGTTTACCATTTCAATAAACATATAATTTAGTCTTGCTCTGAAAGTAGACAAAGCGATTACACTACATATTTTTATCTCTTCGTGAATCAGTCTATTTCAAGTACTGTCAGATCATTATCAGGGAAAGAATGCTTTCATCTACTGTTTGCATGAAGCTCTAATATTGTAAACAAACTTGGAAAGAGATAAACTCGCTGAAGTCATTTGCATTAGAATGCATGCATACGCTGACAACATAGATTGATTTTCCATTATACAGCGGTTTGTGAATAATTATAATTAAAAAGAACATTTTAATAAATATATAATTCTTATCCACCGCTAAAAGCAAATGAAATGGTTATATGACAAATTTTATCTTCCAGTAGATAGAAAAGTGAATCATCCAAATTATTTCTAGTCCTGATATACCGTAATAACTGAAAGGGCCACATCTTTTCAAAGATTACTAACAGCTATTTATAGTGAATACAAACACGAACTGAGATAAAATGAAACCCGAATAAGGTCCGAATATTGACTAAGGGTGTTCATAGAACTTTTAGTCAACGGAGAAATAGTTAAATTTGCCATGTATTATGTTATGTAGGTTTACATACATTATATCGTATCTTTGTATTCCATAGACTGGGACCCCGCCTTCCTTGAAAGGCCACTGATATGAATAAAGTATTCAACACTTATGCCATGCAAATTAGTAGCTTCTTTTCCTTGAAACTTCTGGACTTGTGTATATAAACAGATCAACTGTTTATTTTTCTGGGATTGGTCAAGTGATGTAGATACTTCAGATGAGACGGCAATAAGGATGGAAAATCGATTAAGGTTGTTCATCATATTTCAGGAATGTCGTTAAACCTGCCATGCTTGTATTCCTGCTACCTAGATTCGCATATATACATGCGTGTGTGCATTTGTGTGTATATATATATATATATATATATATATATATATATATATATATACATGCATACGTATATATGCATGCATACATACGCGCACACGTGTATGTGCGTTTGTGTGTGTATTAGAGAGTCTAGGTAGTAGGCAAACGAACATGACAGATTTAACTATTTTTCCATAGACTAAAAAAATGAACTACCTTACTCGATTTTCGATCCTTATTGGGTTTTCATAACTCGTTTCCATAGAAGAAACCGATAAAATACAGGAGCTATCAGTCCTATAGAGAATGGAAATAATAATAAGAATAAATAAATGTATATATATATATTCTCTCTATATATTCATATATATATATATAGAGAGAGAGAGAGAGAGATAGAGATTCATTTATCTATTCTTATTATTTCCATTCTCTATCGGACTGATAGCTCCAGTACCTTATCGGTTTCTTCTAAGGAAACAAGTAAGTCGGCCCTCGTCCAACACCAATGCATTTGCAGGCATATATGTTCATATATGTATGTGCATCTACATACATATGCGTAGATGAGGGTCTCATGCCGGTGTGTAATGTAATTAAGTGAGTATGTACTTACTGTTGTAAGTGGAATATTAGCAATAATATTTATTTTCAATGATGAGTTCGTGTGAGTCGCAATTTGAATCTCTTGTTTTTGGCATTTAAACAACAGGCTTTGTGGCTTTTGAAGCATTCTTCTGTACCCATCGATTGGATCTGGTAGAATAACATTGAAAACATCTTTGGCAGCAATTCCCGATTGCACAGGTGGGTAAGTGGTGAAACAAAAAAAAGCTAAATAAAATTATTAGAATTTTCTGAGGATTTCTAAAGATTTTTATTGTGTGGCATTTCTGCTTAGAGCGAATTTCATAGATTTATCGACTTCAACACATGATGAACATACGAATGAACACTTGATCTTGGGAACAATCGTTTGAAGAATAAAATTTTGTAATGGTATTTTGGATAAAGAGGTTTTCTGGACTGCGACTAAAGAACACACTTATCTTAATTTAACTTTTCTAATGTTTAATAGATATTTTTAAAAGGAAAGCGTTTAATATTAAGGTCAACTTTGCTCCTTCACGTGCATGTATTATATGAATTCATGGTTGCATTTTGTAGTACACCCAAAAATACGTGTATTTATTTAGCCATGCATACACATACAAAAAGATGCATGCAGACATACAGACAGATAGATAGATAGATAGATAGATAGATAGATAGATAGATAGATAGATAGATAGATAGATAGATAGATAGATAGATAGATAGATAGACAGATGGATGGATGGATGGATGGATGGATGGATGGTTGGATAGATAGATAGATAGATAGATAGATAGATAGATAGATAGATAGATAGATAGATAGATAGATAGATAGATAGATAGATAGATAGATAGATAGATAGATAGATAGATAGATAGATAGATAGATAGATAGATATTTAATTTCAAAGTAATTCATGGTTGAGGCGCATTAGTTTTGCTCTGAAGAGCTTATCAAACAAAAGAAGATTTTTAAATGCTTGATGGAAACAATAAATAAAAGTTTCTGGGACACAATAAGTTTAAGGATTTCTTCAAAGATGAAATCCAGTGGCAGAAATGATTAGATGATGGCTGTCAACAAGACACGCTTCATTGATTTTACAGACTCTGAGGAAGCGATGTTGTAGCATAATAAAACCTTCACAGGCAGTCACCACTAAGACCTCCCAAGCTAAGCAAGAATGGTCGTTCCTACTTATAAAACTTAACAAACAAAATATTTGCAGGTGTGTGCTGATACCTATCAAACTGATATCAAATTAAGAACGAAAAGTATATTCCTGCCCAAGTCTATCTGACGCATTAAGAATGAATATATACAAAATTTCTTTGATTCTTGTGTCCTCACAATAGCGTGTGTGTGTGTATGTGTGTGCGTACGCACGCGCGCATTTGTATTGTTTGCATACGTTTGTGTTTGTATATTATGCGTTTGTCTTCTAATTATCTTGGCTAATTTCAGTTGATCAAGGTTTTTCAACACGCTATATTACAAGCGAAGCCTTTCCCTTTTCATGTTTAATATATTAAAGACACCTTCCGTGCTATTTTCCCCTGACCATATTGTCGTTTTCTATAGTCAGTATCGCTATATTACCAATAGATAAGCGTATGTATGTATGTATGTATGTATGTATGTATGTATGTATGTATGTATGTAGGTATGTATGTATGTATGTATGTATGTATGTATGTATGCATGCATGCATGCATGTACTGGGTATGTCTTTAAACTGCATCCGGTAGTGGGGCTCTAGTTCAGGAGTTCCAGGGTTGGAGGAATGTGGAACCCCCTCTTGGTTACTGTTGTTCCTATGTCTACTAGGCGTAGTAGCACCTGTGAAGTTCCCAACTGTGAATAATTAACGTATGCGATGGCATTCTATCTGAGCGCGGGGAGGCAGAAATACCTTTGGATAGTAGATAGTATCAGAGGCGCAATGGCCCAGTGGTTAGGGCAGCGGACTCGCGGTCATAGGATCGCGGTTTCGATTCCCAGACCGGACGTTGTGAGTGTTTATTGAGCGAAACACCTAAAAGCTCCACGAGGCTCCGGCAGGGGATGGTGGTGATCCCTGCTGTACTCTTTCACCACAACTTTCTCTCACTCTTACTTCCTGTTTCTGTTATACCTGTATTTCAAGGGGCCGGCCTTGTCACTCTCTGTGTCACGCTGAATATCCCCGAGAACTACGTTAAGGGTACACGTGTCTGTGGAGTGCTCAGCCACTTACACGTTAATTTCATGAGCAGGCTGTTCCGTTGATTCGGATCAACCGGAACCCTCATCGTCGTAACCGACGGAGTGCTTCCACAGTATCAGAGTGAGCAATAAGACTACCGAGAGTGAGGGACACTTAGCTGTTATGAGGACACTCTGATGTAAAAGCTGAGTTTTCATGCGATTATTTGTTATCTCGCTTCTTCTACCTGTCACTCGGTACTAATCATAGAGACTCAAAGAATGACATTCGTCTTTTACAAGAGTTTATCACTATAATCCAACGATGTACAGATGCCTCTTTAGAGTAACCTCGTTAGCCCTTCCATATTCTGAAAACCCTATAGCTATAGACGAGTGGCAGCGTGTGCAAACCTAACGAGTTAAAAGCTGGCAGTAAGATACAACTTTTGTTTTTCACCTATGCTTCAAACCATGCACGTTGTTATGGGAGAATCCTGTTCACCTCCACGTGACTGACGAGGGACTAGCTGATTACAATAAACAAGAACGGAGTGAACTGTGAGTGGAGTAGCTGACGGTGTTAGTTCAACGTGTGTTGGTTTAACAGACGGTAGCTGAACAGTGAAGGCGCATGGCTCAGTGGTTAGAGCGTCGAGCTTACGATCGTGAGGTTGTGAGCTCGAATCCCGGACCGGGCTGCGTGTTGTGTTCTTGAGCAAGACACTTTATTTCACGTTGCTCTAGTTAACTCAGCTGTAGAAATGAGTTGCGACGTCACGGGTGCAAAGCTGTATCGGCCTTTGCCTTTCCCTTGGATAACACTGGTGGCGTGGAGTGGGGAGGCCGGTATGCATGGGTGACTGCTGGTCTTCCATAAAACCACCTTGCTCAGACTTGTGACTAGGAGGGTAACTTTCTAGGTGCAATCCCATGGTCAGTGTCGTGACTGAAGGGGGTCCCAGATCCCAGCTGAACAGTGAATACTGAGTAGCGTACGTACGTTCGAGTAGAACGGAGTGCGTTCTGTGTTAGCATACATTTTTGTCATAGGTTATTTTTATTTCGTTTTTGAATTTGGTTTGCAAGATTCTTTATATGAGTTCGTGTGTTCAAGCATATTCTGTTGTGTGTGGGGAGAGTCATTTTCTTTTTGTGCCTTATAATTTAACACACTCACCGGTAAAATTTCCACTTATTTCTTATTTTTATTTTCCTAAAATTTTTGTTGCGTCTTGCAACCTTTTCAATAGTCTTGACTCTCTTATTTTTAGATAACCACAACCAACTATTTATTTTTGTAATACCATTTTACACACATCTGCAATGGAACTGAATAGTCATATGAAAGGCAATGAACGGAAAGTCAACGAGAAAGTACAAGGAGACAGCAATCATACGTGAGGAGCAGCTGCCATGTATGTATTGACCACTCTTCTACTTAGCCACTGACTAGAACATACTTCCTCTAAGAAATCCAGTAAGACCGAAGCATGCCTATTGTGTTCACCACTAGTCTTTAAAGACCAAATCCACACCAAACTGCCTGGTTGATATGTTGATATTGTTCAAAAACTTCCGATTGGCTGAATTTAATGTTGCTTGGTGATTTTAGATTTTAAACACTTCTAGATGAAGTTTAATCAGCTAATTGCTTGAGTATTCTCTTGTGATTGAAATTTTGCAACAAGTCAATATATTGCCTATGGAAGATCTTACAGTATTGTGTATTTAAAAAGTTTTTCCAGCGATATTTTACTCAACAATATTGTGTATAAAAGCATACAGACATGAATAAGTGTGTGTGTGTGTGTGTGTGTGCATGTATATCTTTATCTTTTATCTTTCATTTGTTTCAGTCTTAGACTGCGGCCATGCTAGTGCACTGACTTGAAGAATTTTAGTCGAACGAATTTACCCCAGTACTTCTTTTAAGCTCGATACTTATTCTATCAATCTCTTTTACCGAACCGCTAGATCATGGTGAAGTTAACACACCAACACTGGTTGTCAAGCGGTGGAGGGGACAAACAGATACACAAGACACACACACACAACACACACACACACACACACACACACACACAAACATACACACATACATACACACAAACATACATAAATACACACACACAAATACACACACACACACAAACACACACACATACATATACATATACTTATGTGTGTGCGTGGCGGGGTGAGTGTGTGTGTAATGGAAATTGTGTCAAAATCCCGCTCAAACATGTAGATTGGGTTTGCCAATTCGGTTTATAAATATCCTCCAAAAACGTTGCTTAAAATTATTCCTAATGCCCAATAGAATTTGTAAACTAAAGACATCAGGTTAATTTCTACTTTAAGGATTCTTTTCCATGATACCAAACTATAGGTCCTCTGTCGTTCTTCGTTCTAAACCAAAGATCCACAGATAACATATAACTTCAGGCAAAAATCAGCCTCATTGTTTTTGAAATTTTAACAGAGTTATCAAGATGAGTTCATTTTATTACTAATGTAATAGAAATAGAAATAAGAAAACTTACACGAAATATTTACTCAATGAAATCGGTTTCCATGCAAGATCAAGCAATAAATTAAAGCTTTTGGAGCGTTAAAAATCAATCACTAAAGTATATCTAAGTACAAAGAAGTTGGCCTTTGTAGGTTTTTGCCTGTTAGCTTAAAAAGAAACATGTAAAGTATATCTTATTTTTCATTAGGACTAACGGTACATGTGCATCGAAAGATCAGAAAAAATGTTTATTGCAACTCTGAGTCTTCAGGTTCCACTTCAATTACAAATTCCTTTGATTAACTTTTCTTTAGAAATTTACAGTTTTTTCCACATTTATCTCTGGATTTCAGAGTTATTTCATGTATGCGTTCTTTCGACGACTTACAGAAATTATTGGAAAGAAACCTTGAGGCAGTCGTTTCCTGTTCATTTTTTTATACTTTTCGATACAATCTAATTCATTAAAAAAACCGCTTGATATATCTGTATCCCTTAAAGACTTCCTTACTTAGGTTTTCCATCGAATATATTGATAACTTTCTCCTCCCTCAGTAGAGGTTCCTTTTACGACTACAACCCAAGCCTCGAATGTGCAGCTTTGATCAGAGGCAGGATATGTAAATGTTTGGATGCAGAGGCCAGATAATACTCAACGTTAATGCTTCTTTTTCCATATTTCTTCTTAATGCTGGATGCTTTTCTCTTCCATATTTTCATATCCACCCCTACGACAAGGATGCCAGTGTGAATTTGGGTAGCTATGTCTCCCACTCTGGAATATTTCTTCTCTTGAAAGTGGCCTTTGGTTGATCTTTGAACCGCTATTTCTATTTAAGTAGAAAAGTGAGCCAAATATGCGCAATATGTATTGAGTCGGTTTAGTGGATGTCTGTATAGTGCAGTGTCAGTTTGACAAAGGACTTCTGTGACTAAGGGGATTTTCTGCAGAAGCTGAATGTCAAACATCTCAAACTTTTCAATGCATCGGTTGTATGTAGGTGTGTCTCGCATCCGTACAGGAAAATGGAAATACAAAGTACCAACTACACGAGACACATGGTATGGAGTCTAAGAGAGTTCTTTAGAAAACTTTTTTCTAAGCCTTCTACATGCTACAGAAGCCTGTCTAATACGATTTAGAGTCTTCCTTTAGAGAGGGCATTCATCATAAATTTTGCTACTAAAGCGATGAATTGGGAAGATGTGTTTAGTTCCTACTATTAAAATAGGAGTGAAGAGAGAAGAATGTAGTATACCATTAACTAATGACCTTTTTTCTGGACCTTAATTTCAAACCCATTCTTTTAAAAACTTCAACAAATGTAAAGATGGTGACTTATAGAGGACCTGGAGTGTGTTACCAGAGCACAGTAGTCATCCACACACTGTATGTTGCTCAACTATCGGTTGAACTACAAACAGTGTGCTGATGACTTAGCTCAAATCGGAAGGATCAGTTCCGATCTGAATTAAGCTGTGTGTTGTAGCCTTCGGATGTTGAAAAGATATTTGTTGAGTAAAAAGTTTGGTGAATCCCCCTCACTTTCTATTCTTTTACATGGCAGTAGGGTTACATAGATGGGGGAAATATCAAATAATACAGAAGCCAACATACAACCTTATTTTTACACTAAAGGGCTCAAATTTCAGGCCGCCAACTCTGGAAATAATCCCTTTGGGGAACTGGAACTAGCATAGGAGATTTTACGAATTTGGGTAAACCACCAAACTTTCTGAGAACATTGCACATAATTTCCCTGATTTCTATGTCAAAATATCTTTGGTAGCTCTACAAATGCAATGAAAAGATCTTGGTGTTGTTCCTTGAATTTCACAACTACCCTATAACGAAGATCGTGCCAATTGTGTTCCGATTGCTGCGGAAGCGATACTGTGAACTTGGTGTGATGTACTCTAATATTGAGTGTATCAGTCCTTTAAGAACGATAAGCAGCAGTGCTATACCTCTTCTGAAGAGCAATGTTATTTGTCTTCTTTGTTCATATAGTAATATACACCTGGTTTTATATTCTTTTCATGTAGATAAGCAAAAACGACTGGATAGCTAGATCTCATGAATTCGACTTTCTAACAAATTCACCTTTTCATAAAGTTTAAATAAAGGATAAAAGGATCTAAGTAGTTTCTAACAACTATTTATCCTGTCCTTAATCCGAAATGAACTACAGATTTTGTTCCTACATAATGAGTCTAAAGTATTTAGACTTTATAGATTGCGCGCTTTTTGATAAAGCTCTAAAACAGCTTGAAGTGACTTATATGAAACAAGCCAGTGAAATTTATGCCAAATACATTCAAAGGCCTAATTTTAAAGCTATAACACCAGCAGAAAATAAATCGTCGTTTATAAGCCATTCTTCTCTGAGTAACATACATCAAACATTATCAAGACTACAGGGAAAGAGAATAAGATGCTAATATAAGACGATGGAAGAATGCTGGGTTTCTTCCACATTGTAACAAATGCTTGTTGCATCTGAGTAAGCTTCTGATGTTAACGAGAGGAATTAAAGTGATAACGATTCTGCCAACTCTCCGCCTTGTCTATATATTACTACGCTAAGGCCAAAATGCATTAAGCTGTCACGTGACTAGTTGAAGGGAAAAGCAAAGAGCGAGAGAGAAAGAGAGAAAGGGAAGTATCAACAACGTGAGGTAAGGGGAACGTAATATCTATTACGTGGTTAAAAAGTTAGTTGTAGAGTGTAATATAGAGAAAAGGAGTTAGAAATACAATGTTTAGCAGAGGGGTGACATTCTGGTGGTGCAATTAAAGAAAGGCAAATAGACAGAGGTAAAAAGAGAGCGAGAAAAAGAGAGTGAGAGTGAGTGAGTGAGTGAGTGAGTGAGTGGAGAAAGAAAAGGAGGAGAGAGAAGTGACCATGACGTGTGGCAAGGGGAACCCAATATTTAGTACGTGGTTAAAAAGTGCAATTATATATCGTCTACTCGCTTGAAAATTGATATTTGCTCATAAAACATGGTTGACAGACGATGTAAACTAACAAAAGAAAGAATATACAATGGTGTAAAGAGAAGCAGAGGGTCGAATCGCTAAAACAAGCATGGCTGTATCAGCGTGTAGCAGGAAAATTTTGAATGAAAGAATATAGAGTGAGCTTTTACAACAGATAAGGGAGCGTGTTCAAGATACAATATAAAATGAAAATGAGAGAGAACGTCAAAAGAACTGTAAACCTCTGGAGGAAAGTTTCGACATTGGCAACATGAATATTCTTTGTAATAATTGTGAAGCTCTTAGATTTATAAATGGTCCTCTGAAATGCTGAGAGAATGGGAAAATCATGTTCTTTCAATTACAGCCTTAGTCAGAAGTAAAAGGTGTTCTTAAATGAAAATAATGCAGAATATACAATTTATAAAGGAACATTAAGTTTTATAGCTCTGAATAAACCTACATCCATCTAAACAAAATCCCACGAGCACTGCTAGTTAATTATAAATATTATAAATTTAATTTATTACAGAAACTGTTCGACTGTTTTACCTATTACCTTATACTTTGTAATTTTCCCTGTCTTATGTATTAATATGATACGTCAATAATATTCCGTTCTAATATTTCTTTCATTTGTGTGCGATGTACTTTATCTAGTTTATTATTTTCTCAGTCTTCGAAAGCTGTTTGGTGTCATTCTCTTATCTCTTGCTTCATTTTCACACAGTATGAGAGTAATTTTATTCATAGTTTTGTCGGTAACTGTGTCTAACAATGTTTCCAATTGTTTCACTACATATATTCATGCAAAACAAACCTTTACTAATGTACAATCTCTTTACTGCACAGCTTCCTTACTCATGGACAAAATTCAAATTAATTCACTAAAACCTTTACAATTTCTCGTGTCTTTTTGTGATGATCACACAACTTCACCATAACCAAAACAGCGTCTCAAGCACTAAACTTCCTCATTAGGCATCCTATCAGTTCCAGTTTAGCCTGAATGCTGCGCGAATTAATAGTACATATTACGCTTGTAATATTGTCTTAAATAACAGCATTCCGGTTGTCGAACATGATCCGAATTTGTTACACAACAATATGAATCATATCATGCGCCGTTAGTTATCCACCCAGCTGCTTTTGATAACGATCGTGTGTAGTTTATTCAGGCAATGTTTTGTCTGCTGAGATGGAAATGCCTCTAAGAAGGAACTTTTGTGTGTCATATTCACAACAACATCTGATAGGCTTGCTTTCTTTTTTTTTTTCGCAAGTTCATTTTGTTCAGTAATGTTCAAAATGATTGTAGTTCCATGACTATTAAACACTCTCTGGAATATGTTTCCTGTGAATTTTGTAATAGTACACTTTCCAGTGAATTACATTGTTTGTCACTCTGGTGAATTTTTTTAATCAGGTAGGTTTTACCAAGCCTTAGTATTCTTAAATAAGAAGATTGTGTTTTCTTTAACTCATATTGTCAACAATATTCACTTAACTTTTTTATAGCAGTCACTGATTTTTTTTCTTCTATTATCTACAGAACTTTTCCGGCAAAACAGAATACATGAAAAACGCATGGACAGAACATAATTGTCTCGGCCTTAACTCCGAGCCAATGAAATCCCTCTTGCTGGTCACTGTTTTTGTGTTTTTTGTTTCTTTTTTTTTTATCTAATTAGTTTCTACTTTGTAATTTTTATTCTGTATATATACAGACAGGAAGAGAGGGGGAGACAAACAAACAAAGAGAATTATTTTTTTTGCTAGTGTTGCTTTACTCCCTAATCAGTTTTCCGTTTCTTAGTTACAAGTATTTTTGTAAACTCATATTAGTGGAATATTGACGTCGCTATAACCAACCTTTCTTGTCTCTTAAGTCTGTAACTGTTTTTTAATATTAACCTGACCCGTCTGTAGTAATTATTTTCTAATATTCTCTTTCATTTCTGTATGATGTATCTTTCCAGGATCATTTATTTCTTAGTATTTGTATGAGTAATTTAGTACTAATTATCTGATCACAATGTCTAAATCTAATTTAATATTCTTATTTTTAATTAATTTGCTTCTTTTTACCACAGTTTTGGCACACATAGTGAATACTATATTCATTTTTAAATATACAACTGAATACAGATCTGTTTAGCTTGAATGTGTGCAATGTTTTATGTCGCTTATTTCTTACTTCATAATACACATGAAGTATTCTATGCAATATGTATGCAATGCTTATAATTCCTGGAATCTGGGTTATGCAACATTTTAATCATTCTAATGCATCTGCCACGGTGGCTATTGATTATCTTTATTTCAATTATTCATCGTTATTTTATTGATATTTTCTCCATTTCTTTTGGTATACCTGACTGTTTGTTAGGAAAAAATATCTTTATCAATAGTCCGGGCCATTAATTCTCTGATAGTCTGGACAACAAAATCCAGAATTGACACATTACACAGTATTGTCAGTTTGTCATTCTCTGAGGCGTTTTATTGTATTTAATAAAGCAACATCATGGAACATCATATTGTTGCTTAATTGTAATACATGGCAGCTCAGGCTCTAGCATTGCAGAGTCGGATCTACAGTTAAAGTTGATGCCTTCGATGTTGCTTGCCTTACTGTAAGCTCTATGGTATCGTGCCCACCCATTTCTGGCATCCTATGAGTCGATGAGCCTGGATTCTAATGATTCCTTATGACTAAATTGTGTGTGTGTGTGTGTGTGTGTGTGTGTGTATGTGTGTGTGTGTGTGTGTGTGTCTATGTGTGTGTGTGTAGTCAATAAAACATATATCAGAAAAGAAGCACACTCTAAAACAAAAAGTTAAATTCTGGCCATAGAGTTACCAAAGGTTTCGTATCCACGAAAGCCACAGCCTTGTGGACAGCTCATCAAACTCTGTACAAAGACAAAAAAGTTAAACTTTCTACGAGGCGGACGTGAGGAAACACTCAGATATCGAGATTTAATGGCTAACGTATGAAAACATTAATGAGGACGGATTATCTCCCCTTTATTAGAGGATGAAAAGCCCTTACAGACCCAACATAGCCTAATTAGCAAACGGGGAGATCTAATATTCCAGTAGTAACACTTGAAATGGACACATTTAGAGAAAACTTCTTAACGACTATTCAACGCGCCAGATTTAGCATAGTCCTTAAGAATTTTAATTCTCTCCGCAATACAGATTTTGCCACAACAACTACCATTAATATATGGGCCTGGATGAGCCATTATTTTCCGCCTGATATCACATGGGGTCTCTTGATCTTTGATGTGCCACACATAGCTGGCCAGAAACGTGACAAAACGTCTTTCTGGGTCTCTGAAGGATGACTGGTGGCTGCGGAAGCAACGTTTGAAAGATGTAGTGGCCGATCCGATATATTTACAAACTTGGGAAGTGGCTATACGCACTCCTGGTATATCTCTGGTAGGATCCGGGCCTGGGAATGCTATTGGTAACACCGTTGCAGACGCTGTCGATATGGCGCGATGATCCAGCGGTGTTATCGCCGTGGTTATCGTTTCTGGTCATATGGTTGGCCATGTAGCATCCGGCGTTAGTGTGGGTGCGGCTGGTGGTAACATATGATGTGGGGCCGGTCAACTCATCGGTGTCGATGATAATTGTTTGGTCATAGTCTGTGGTGGTAGTACTGGGGACGCCGGATACCTCCTCTGTGTCACTGGTCCTAGATTGGTCATCATCTCTAAGTGTGGCGATTGTACTGGTGGTAACATATGGTGCGGCCCTGATCACTCTATTGGTTTCGATAATAACGGTTTGTTCATGATCTGTGGTGGTGACACTGGGGCTGTTTGTTACCTCCTCTGTGTCGCTGGTTCCGGGTTGGTCATCATCTCTGGCTGTGGCGATTGTACTGGCGTGAAACTCGGTTAATCTGCTATTATTTGTTGGATGGCGCATTGCTGATAATGCGGATAGCAGGTCTAGGTGTCACCGTAGCTTCATAGATGACTCCTTCGGCCTCGCATAGGCCTCCTACTGGACAGTTATTGTATACTCTGCAGGAGCAACTTGCCTCCTTTCTTGTATTGTGGGTGCTTTTTAAAATGCTTTTTTATGTTAGCTACATAACTAAAGGAGACTCTTCAATTGTGCCTGTTAAATAATTGCCTTATCTATGTGTGCGAGTGAAATGTTTATCTATTAATCTGAAGAAAAACCTTCCCACATAAGTCATGACGTTGAGCGAGATGGGTGGAGTAAACCAAACGACGTTTCTGCGACGTCTCCTTTTCCGGGTTATAAGGCCTGACATGTAGGAGATGGGGCCCTTAAACCCACACGATGCCAGTGCCTCATTGTAGTAGGGGGCAGTGGCGTCGAAGATATCTTGGTCAGAGAATAGATTCGAGATCCTCTTGCTTATACCCCTCACTAGGGTCTTAAAAACTATCTTGAATACGAAATCTTTGATAACTCTATGACCAGAATTTAACTTTTTATTTTAATATATATGTGGATAGGCGCAGGAGTGGGTGGGTGTTAAGTAGCTTGCTTACTAACCACATGGTTCCGTGTTTAGTCCCACTACGTGGTAACTTGGGCAAGTGTCTTCTACTATAGGCTCGGGCTGACCAAAGCCTTGTGAGTGAATTTGGTAGACGGAAACTGAAAGAAACCCGTCGTATATATATATATATATATATATATATATATATATATATATATATATATATATATATATATATATATATATATATACATATATATATGCATGTATATGTGTGTGTATGTGTCTGTGTATGTTTGTGTGCCTGTGTTTGTACCTCCAACATCGCTTGACAACCGATGTTGGTGTGT
Organism: Octopus sinensis; assembly: GCF_006345805.1. Classification (NCBI taxonomy): domain Eukaryota; kingdom Metazoa; phylum Mollusca; class Cephalopoda; order Octopoda; family Octopodidae; genus Octopus; species Octopus sinensis. The sequence goes on from NC_042999.1 coordinate 174,237,967, forward strand.
TTACGTCACCCGTAACTTAGTGGTTCGGCAAAATAGACCGATAGAATAAGTACTAGGCTTACAAAGAATAAGTCCTGGGGTCGATTTGTTCGACTAAAGGCGGTGCTCCAGCATGGCCGCAGTCAAATGACTGAAACAAAAGAATATATATATATAATATATATATATATATATATATATATATATATGTATGTATGTATGTATGTATGTATGTATGAATGTATGTATGTATACGTATGTGTGTATGTACATACATACATGCATGCATGCATGCGTACATACATGCATGCATGCATGCGTACATACGTGCATGCATACATACATACATACATACATACATACAGACAGACAGACAGACAGACAGACAGAACAAACGCTGGATTGTCAGAAACAACATGATTTATTATTTCTTCACAGCCTCCATAGATTCTACTGTTATAATTTTGTATCCTACTCCATTATATATTTTGCTAGTTTTGCTTTTTTGTCCTTGTCGGAAAGCTTTGGTCTTGTCCTTGTCAAAAATCATTCGATTTCAGTCTTTCCTCCTTTCTGCAGTCTAACCATGCATTCCCCATGTAAGACTTAGTTTGATATACTTTAGTAATATGTCATCTTGGATTTTTAGTTTTAGCAATTTCTCTCTTTTTTTCTCCTCCTCACGTCTGTCTACTAACTCGGCCTCTGTTGGTTTCACTGAGGACAGAAAACCACTTTTAGCTTTTTATTTTACTCAAAATTGTAATTATTTTTATTGATTTCCCTTTATTTATTGTGCTTCCTTTTTTCTTTGTTCATAGAGTACATATCTTGTAATAATTGTATAGTTGCGGAAGACTCATATCATCCTATATCTGAGGTAAATGTAGCCTTCTTGTTTCGGATTTTGGGTCGGGCATACAAAATGCAGTCATTGCTTTTATTTTCTTTTTAATTTAGACTTAATACAGTTTGGAATAATACAACTAATTTATTACAACAACAGTTAAAACATTAATGCCAATTAGTTTGTATTTTGCATGAAATTCTGTTTTATGTGATAATACAATGTGCCTTTTCCCTAAACTTCTTTTTTGTGTGTAATTAATTTGTAAGTCTATGCGAAGTATATTTATACCTGGCCCTCTGCCTAACATGATAATAATGATATTTTTAAATTTTCTTCTCGTCGGCTTTGCTTTACTGAATATCATATAAATCTATGTAATATCTCTAACAGTGTACCCACTACTTTATCTGCAGTGTAAAAGTTTGTAATCCAAAACAAATTATGCCAAGCTGTCCTTCCATAACATTTGTATCTGTGTACCAATGTATTTGAATTTGCCTGGGTTAGCTCTTGGTTAAAAATGCAAAATCACCTAGATTCATAAAAATGTTATGGAAGGGCATTCAAACATAAAAGTATATGTAGAAAAGTAGTCTCATCGGCAAATTCATCTGGTAGAAATGGGATTTATTTTTACAATTCCCTTTTTTGTTTTTATTCGGCGAATTGTTTGCCGTATATTCTTTATTTTTACTATTGCTACATTACCTAACTCTAATGTTTCCAGAATCTATATGTAAGAGATGCTGCCCAAACACTTTCTTGCTGTCAAATCATGTCATTCTCAGTCTTTCGTTTATGACTTTACAACCATATGAAACCATTTGGGGTATTTGTATTCTTCTCAGAGTGATTTGTTGTTTGCAGTTACGTCTTTTAAGCTGCAAATAGGCGAGTTATGGCTTTGTACTTGGGTAATGGAGGTTGCTTCTTCTACTCTTAAAGAGTAAAATAATTTTACAGTTTGTAAACCAGCCGGGTGTTGTTTCTGGTTCTTTAAATCAGCCACTGAATGTTCCGTGCGTATCGTTGCATTCTATGCGTACGTTTGTGTGTGTGTACGCATGAGTGTTTGTCAGTGTGGGACCTCTGTGTGTGTGCGTGTGTGTGCGCGCGCGAGCATGTGTAGATATGTAGGTTGAATCTACCTGGAAATTGTGTTCACACGTGGTGACCGTTTATGTGAATGCAATACATTTCCTGTGTCAAGTAAAACACAATAAAATAACACTAATAAGTTACTGTATTACTTACACGGGTGTCCTTCACGCTTTTCATATTTTTTCGGACATTTTTTCTTTGTTATTCATTGACACTGGATCTTCGGAAGAAGAAATGTTGATGATGATGATGATGATGATGATGATGGTGATGGTGGTGGTGATGGTGATGATGATGATGATGTGATTATGATGAGGAGGAGGAGGAAATGATTATGAGGAAATGATGATGGTGTTGGTGTTGGTGCTGTTGGTGCTGGTGATCATGATGACGATGGTGATGACGATGATGATGATAATGATGTTGAAGACGACGATGATGATGATTGTGATGATGTTGACGACAACGATGATGGTGACGATGCTTATATGAGGATTATGATGATGGTAACATATATGTATAGGCACGAAGTTAGAAATAAAGTATTTGGCTAGTGCTTTGTTTTATCGAGGCCCGGCGGGAGAATGAAGACAAACTCAACCTCGTTGGAATTTGAACTTTGGAATGTAAAGGGTCGTGGAATACCGCAAGGCATTTTGTATGATTCTACTAATTCTGTCAAATGATTCGCCATCTGCTTCTATAACCGAAGTATTAAGACAACTACTCTAAATGTTGTAATGGTTGTTGTAGTCGTGGTGCTAGAGGCAGAAGCGGCGGTGGTGGCGGCGGCTGTGGTGGTAGCGGCGGCGGCGGTTGTAGTAATAGTAGTGTTCCAACTGTTGATGATTCCACCACCACTCCATGCTGGTGGTGAAAGTGGTTAAATTAGCGATAGTGATGTGACTATGACGGAACCATCCACTCATGTCCCCTCTATACTGCTGTTACTGTTCTAGCCAATTGTGCTACCGTGTTACAGCTACGTGAATCAAAAAAGGTAAAACTTGGAAATTCTTCGTTGAAGGTGACTATATTCCTTTCATCTTGTCACCTTTCCCGTTATTGTTGCTTTTGCTATTTTTGTTGTTAAATATATTTTTTTGTTTGTTTGTTTCAGTATCTACGAATTGCTTCGAAGCTGAAGACACCGAATTCTTATTTTTCTTCTGATGCAATCTATCGTTGCCATGGCTACATTAGTGATGTTACTACTAAACCAGATGCTTGACATGTACATTTCTCTGACCATCTCTCTGTCACTCTATTTCACTCTATTTTTCTCTCTCCCTTTCTCCTCCTCTCTCTTTCTCTCTCTTTCCCTCCCTCTCTTTCTCTCTCTCTCTCTCACTCTCTCTTTTCGGTGACACTCTTTTTCACTCCCCGTGTATTATATTTGGCACCAGTGAATGTTATAAATATTACTATTTCTTCATAGGATTTGTCTCTTGAGAAAACCAAAAGTTTGTAAATACAAAATTTTAAAACAGGTGTTGCTTCTCGAATTGAAAAAAAATCAAGTAAATGGAAAGTGTCGCTAAAAGAAAACAAGTTCCCAATACGGGTGACAACTGTGAAAAAAATTACAGAGCCAAGATGCACCATGCATGTCTCTCCGATTTAATAATAATAATAATAAGTCGGAAACTAGCAAAATCGTCAGGGATTTCCCAATCCAAACGGATCAGGTGCTAAAGCATAACTGACCGGACCTAGTGGTGGTAGACAAGGTGCACCACATATGCTATGTAGTAGATGCTACATAGAAGGAAGAAGAAAAGATAGATAGATAGATAGATAGATAGATAGATAGATAGATAGATAGATAGATAGATAGATAGATAGATAGATAGATAGATAGATAGATAGATAGATAAATACAGCCCTCTTAAGTACGAAATAGACTGCTTTGGAAAATGAAAGAGGTAAGATAGTGCCAATTATTACTGGGTCCTTGGGAACAGTATCAGAAAGCATCAAAAGGAATATCAAAGAAATTATAAAATAGTGTCCAGTAGAACTATAACAAAAAACTTGCCTCCTTGGCACGGCCAGAATAATCAGGAATGTATTAAATAGCTGGAAAGGACAAATAGCATAGTACCGTAGGCTGCAGGTAGCAGGCCCATTATGCATGCAAGACTCCAGGAGCTCCAACAAAACCTGTGCTAAAGAGAAATAATAAAAATAATAATCCTTTCTATTATAGGCACAAGGCCTGAAGTTTTGTGGGACGGAACTAGTCGATTACATCGACCCCAGTGCGTAACTGGTACTTAATTTATCGACCCCGAAAGGATGAATGGCAAAGTCGACTACGGCGGAATTTGAACTCAGAACGTAAGGACGGACGAAATACCGCTAAGTATTTTGCCAGTGTGCTAATGATTCTGCCAGCTCACCGCTTTAATAAAATAATAATAATAATAATAATAATAATAATAATAATAATAATAATAATAAGAAGAAGAAGAAGAAGAAGAAGAAGAAGAAGAAGAAGAAGAAGAAGAAGAAGAAGAAGAAGAAGAAGAAGAAGAAGAAATGCCCTGATGCAGTACCAGGCAGTGGCTCTCATGGCTTCTTATCTTAAATGATTGTGAGTGCCATCATGTACATTGCTTTGTCTTGATATAAAAGATGGGCTACAGCAAATATTCTGCTCAGTACCAGAGATTTTCTTATCAGTTGTTTTACCTTCAGCAGTTGAACATCTCCCTTAGTGGCTGACAATATCATGAGCAGAAGTAGTGGGGGAGCATCATAACCATATCTTGAGAAGAATTCTTTGGGGTTTGAATAAATCACCTCTGAGAACATGAGAGTTTCGTTCAACATCCTTAAACAACCCTTATTCAGGGACCTTTTGAGTAGGATGTCTGCTGAATATAGATATTTTTAACTATTCATTTCATTACCCACATGCAGATCGTGACCACATGAGCCACGAGTAATGTGCACCAACAATTATCATTAGACGTCATGAGCACAGACAAAAGGGAGAATTTTAAAAACTAAAGTCATTTCTATTAGAAGAACAATAATGCAACTTCTCACCAGTCTTCTTCTCGCTGATGCTAACATCTGTAGCTAACATATTAAGCCAATCTGGACTTGGATACAAATTCTATGGGAAGACAATCAACTATCTTTTGTATATGAATGACCTCAAGTCGTACGCTGCTGACAGTAACAGATTACTAGAAGAACTGACATTAAATTCGGATTAGCGTAAGATGCCAAGGCAACATAAAAGAAAATTAATTAAGAGTACTGATATCATGCTAAATATAATGATAAGAAACAGAAGCAGATAATGAAACGGAAGAGAATTACACCCAACGTACAAATAGTTCGGAATCAATAAACTAGACGAAGTACAACACAAAGAAACGAAATAATATTAATATGATAATAATAGTATTTCGTTAGTACATAGAGTGTGGGGTGCAATACTAACTATTTTTATAATTAAATTTGAAATATTTTATATTTTTCACAATAGTTGCTCAGATCATTACCATTTAATGAGCATTCTTTGTAAATGTAAAAGTCAACTAAACCAAGTTTTGCTATGCTTGAAGCTACTTAACAACTAAGATACAGCGCAACTAATATGGAAAAATATAAACCGGAGAATGCGTACCACATTGAACCTTCTCTGTTGGTTCAATTGGACAATATAATTGGCTGAACCAAAAGAGACAATCAATGTCATTTATCATTTATCCAAGGATTATCGGATCCACTTCAGGAGAGACGCCCAGCCTTTTATTCAGCTTTAGTCTAAAATAATTCTATTTTATTGCCCTTCTTATATATATATACGATCTATGATAGTTACCCACCTTTATCTGATCTGGTCTCCATGTTCTCTTCCATCGCCATAAACAATGACACTGCTACTCTAGCCTCTGACCGGTCTTTGCCGTCGAAAGTGATCTCATTTGCTTCTGCTCTGGCTATCCTCAGAGCTGTGAACTGTGATATTCAATAGTAGTAGTAACCAAGGACTTCACTTTTCGGGAATGCTGATTCAGTTTTTGCTTCTGTTGCTTTCTTCCGCTCTCTTTTTTGCTTCTCTTTTCTCTTCTGGACAGTAGACTTTCAAGTCTTCTTTACTATGACACGCACAGCAACTGGGATTGTCCTACAACACCTCTTTAATTGATGTCTTCTCCGTTCCCTTAGCCCTGCAATGTTCGAGGGTTTATCAGAACTTGGAGATCTATGCCGCCCCCAACGAATCACATGATGTTGCTGGTCACATCCACACACACCACATGCGCACAATATTCGGAAAATGTGACAAGTCAGGAAACAAGGCACATCCAAATAGCTTTGCAATTCCTTTTTCTTCATTTACTGAAACGTAGTCAAGTGAATGTCGCACAGCTATGCCTAACTCTTCTCCGACACACTTTTAAATACTGGCACACGCTTTAATATGGGGGGGTGTTGATGCTACTACTGCTGCTACTGTTGCTGCTATCGCCGCCGCCGCTGCTGCTGCTGCTGCTTTTGTTATTGTCTTTTAAACCTCAACAGGTGCATTTGCTACATCCTCCTTTGTGATTACCACCTGCTCTTCTCACAGCTCAGAGATCGCCTTACTGAAAACGAAGCAAAAAGAGGTATTTTTTTCAAATATATATCCACACAGTAAAAATGTCAAGAGAAGAGTCTTATTTTCTATCCCAGAGAAAAGAATAAATATAACTTCAGAAATAACCCTGGAAGAAATATTTTCTAAGCGATGATCTGCGAAGCGACCGTCCGCAGTGAGCAGTATCAATAATAATGATTCTCTACATGGACATAGACAGAAATTTAGTGAGACGATACAGTCAATGACATCTAATCTAGCATCATCTGGCGTTTATTTTATCGTCGTTGGGAAGATGAAAGGCAAAGATGACTTTAGTGTAAGCCACTTTGTCCAACTCTTCTGACAATCTGAAAATATATGAAATTTCTTCAAAACAGATAGTGAAATCTCAAAACCTTGCAACTAATAATCGCTCACATGATTTGCTGTATTAAAATCAAGAATCATTCTGCGGAAATCCACTTTCATAAAAGCTATCAATTTCTGTTGTTGATAATAGCAACAAGTCAATAAAATAAAATGTTTGAGATTTCTCTTATTTCGAAAAAAGATTTTATACAATATTTGAGAATTTATTAATTTATGGCAGCCAATAACGATTTTCAGTTTTTATCGCACATTTTTATTACCAATCCCAAATAACTGAATGAACTGTCCAAACAAATATACGTTTTAAATATGAACATGCATATGTAAATAAGAGCGTATGCATGCGTATAAATTATACATGTGTGTGTGTATGTGCAATTGTGTATGTGTATTTTTATGTACGTATATATATATATATACATACATATCTTGATATATATTGATATACATACTTACATACAATTATACTTATACACAATGCGTCTGTGTGTGCTCATGTGCGTTTGTCTATATAACACACATACACATTCATACACGCACATATACATGCATACATCCTTCATAGATACTCACACGCAAATTTATGTGTGTGTGTATAAAACACACATATATACGTGTGTATATTGTACATGATGCAAACATTATCTTATAAAGAACTCAATACGTAAAGTTGAGCAGAGCAGAGGAGAGATATGTTTAACAAACCAAATTAATAACACTTTTCCAGATTCGCCCGATAGCTGTAAGTTCACGACACTTGTTGAAATAGAAAGACTTGTAGCGTTTGTAACGTTAGGAAGGCACTCGCAGTTTTGTGAGAGGTGGGATTGTTAATTGTATTTCAAAAATTGCAATGTAGGGAGGAAAAAAGAATCGCAACAATATACTTTGGTCCGGGTCTTGGGAAGTATACGAAAGGTAAATTGATCCATGTTTGTACAGGTGTGCGTACGAACTAATATTTGTGTGAGCAAGCACATGTAGTCTCACATAGACGCACACACATGTGCGCGCGCGCACACACACATATACTTGGCAAATGCATCCACCCCGCAAATTCACAGAACACTTACACGGCCATGCTTATATACATATACCATTTATTCTGGTTCTTGGAACGAGTGTTTATTGTGATTGTTATTAACTAATATAATGAATTCAAATTTGGGGGCAAACCCAGCAATTTTCGGGAAAATGAGATACTCGATTACATCGACCCCAATGCTCGACTGGCGCTTATTTTATCGACCCCAAAGGGATAAAGGGCAAAGTTAACATCGGTGGAATTCGAACTCAGAACATCAAGAAATACTGCTGAGCATTTTACCCGGCGTGCTAACGGTTCTACCAGCTTGCCGCCTTCTTATCTACACTAACAAAAGTTAATTTATGAAGGTCAGTATAAAATATAAACAAGTAAGATTATGTATAACTAAATACACTCACAGACGTGTACATATGTACACATACGTACATTCATGTATGCAAACACATGCATATATATATATGCATATATATATATACACACATATATATATATATGTATGTATGTATATATGTATATATATATATATGTGTGTGTGTGTGTGTGTGTGTGTATGTATGCATATATATCTATGTATATATATATATATATCGTTAATCAAATATATTCAATGAGAATACAATATACTGACTTTCTAATAAGTGCTCTTAGTAGGGAAATGGCTAAAACATTAAAGTTTTAGACATTTAATAAGAGCGATTATATATTATATAAAATAAGAGCAGGAAAATTACATCAAAAAATCATCACAGGGGATATACGTCCAAAATAATATTGTATTAATAGATAGATGTATAAATATATAAAGTATAAATATATAAAGGGCGAGCTGGCTGAAGCGTTAGCACTCCGGGCGAAATGCGTAGCCGTATTTCGTCTGCCGTTACGTTCTGAGTTAAAATTCCGCCGAGGTCGACTTTGCCTTTCATCCTTTCGGGGTCGATGAATTAAGTACCAGTTACGCCCTGGGTCGATGTAATCGACATAATCCGTTTGTCTGTCCTTGTTTGTCCCCTCTGTGTTTAGCCCCTTGTGGGCAGTAGTGAAATATATATAAAGTATGATTATTTAAAAAAAATTTAAAGTCTAAAATATCTTATGATTGTTTCAGGAATGTATTACCCTTCGAAATGGAATCTAAAATTGATAATCATTGTTAGGTAATACATCCACTCTTCAGAGAGAAAGAGGGTGAGTTTCCGTGTAGTCAATTGAATGCTATTTAAAAATATATGAAAAAGTTACTGGCATAGATATGCGTTGGTACAATCTTGTGCTAAAAATGTTGAAGAAATAATATGCATCCGTGGTAAAATCCTCTGCGGTAATCCATAATGTCTGTGTGTAAATATAAATCCCATAATTCTATTCTCTTCAATGTGTGATCCATTAATTCTTTATTGCCCACCAGGAGCAAACACAGATGGGGACAGCACAATCTGATTTGGAGTTAGATACACGGTATGATTTCAAAAAAGGAATGCATTTAAAATTTTAACGTGAAATTATATAATCGAATGGAATACAAACAAATGACAAAACAAATGGAATGGCATTTTATTTCAGCTCCGACCCCACGAGCCCCAATCCACCATTGATACTTTATTAGACAATTTATGACGTATTCACACGGTTACATCCAGTCGCAACACTCGTGCTACATACTTTCATCTTTCGTCAAACATTTTCTCCGACAGACACCTCTTCTCCAGCCCCATATTTCTTTTCAAATGAAAAAGCGAAATACGTTTGTAAGACGAAGCCAGAGATGAAACTGCCTACCTTTGCTCCTTTCATCCCTGTCTTCCATACCACCTCTTTCGCTATTGCTACTACGGTGAGAAAACAATTCTTACCTTCATTTGACAAAAATTTAGGTGGGCTAATTTTTATAATTGACACAGTCGAGAGCTGTACTCTTCCTTGCACCAGACAACAGATGTTCCGCATAAGCCCACCGAACAATAGCGTGCGGGACGGTTTCCCTATACCTCCCACATCTTGGAGAGGTCGGTGAGTCGCACTGACTATGTCTTGCAAGCTTATTCCGAACGGATAGGGCACCTCTGTAACATTGCCAGGTCAAGGAGTTTTGGAAGTTATCCAGCATCCTCAACTCAAACATACGAAAGAACAGGCTGTCAAGTTGAATATACAGGGTCTACCCCAGGACATCGTCACATTCAGCCTCTACCAACTTTCTATAGAAAATGCTGTAGAACCCCCCCCCCTCGGCATTACCCGAACGAAGGAACAGCAAAAGGGCCTTACGACACTCCGTATGACACTCACTCAACCTTGATCTACGAAAGCACCAGTCTTCTCGTCCACACAAACTAGCAAACGAGGGAAACATCCGTTTTGCCATCAGAGACAACAAACAGCGTCTTACAAGTGACTTCGAGCCCCTGCACAAAAAGTGAAAGAGCTGTCTTTCCAACTTGGTCAACCACAGATCCGGGCAAGGAACGACGGTTAGGCGATAGGTAATGACCGATGCGATAAGCACATTGGCCTCTCCACCCTCCCTTTCAGGGATAGCCACCGCCAAGACCAGGTCTTGACTAAGCAGGCCACCCTGCTCGATACCTCAGCCCAATTCTTCTCTACTTGGAGATATGGACCAAACTAGACCCCTAGCAACTTAACCGGTCCCTCCGTCTAAAGGCATCGACTTGCCCCTCCAGGTACAAAAGTGGTCAGATTTGTACAGCGTAAGTTTTTTTTGTTTTGTTTTTTTTAATAGGTTTCTCTTTAACAGATTTCTACAAGATTTTGCTCTGTAACGATACAAGCCAACGTGGTTATATTATTGCTGGCACTACAAATGTATTTATGGAATATTCTTGTCACTGAGATAAGTTTTAATGACATAATTATATATCAATTTTCCATTCTCATTGAGACACCTATAACACACACAATTTTACTATCACCAATTTCCAAATATTTGCAAAAGGAAGTATGCATTTTAGAGCCCTTGTATTATCTCCGTCCCTAGACTTCGGAATTATCTGCTTCACTGGTCTAACTGCCTGGTAGAATTGTCGGTTTCTTCAATTTAACTATGGCATCTATTATAATTATCATCATAATCAACAACAGCAGCAGCAGCATCAATCATCATCTCTATATCGCATTTAAATGTTCTGTTTATATCTTTACAAAAGATAAAACGAGAGTTTGAAGAAAATTTGATATTACTGATATTATATAAACAGAAATTAAAAAGTGAAACAAGAATATACAAAAATATATACAAATATGCAAAAAAAATAGTTAAATTATAAGTTGTCAGATTTTGTAACAAGATGCAATAACTCTGGTCAGAATGTCTAACTATAAAAAACAACTTTTTTAACTTGTAAGCATTTGATCTCCTCGGAGATTTTATTAACAATGCTGCTATAAAGTATATTATTTCTAATCGAGATCGTTTCTCGAAGAGGTTAATAAGCAGTGTCGCAGTGGACTGTTTGAATATATCTATTCATGTACCATGTAATAAATTACTTACAGTATGGAGATGAGATCAAATGAGAGGTTACAGTTGTATTCATTCAGAGTATACGGGCGTAAATGCAAAAAAGAAAAACATACGCAGATATGTATATATATATATATATATAATATATATATATATATATATATATATAAACACATATATCAACCACACATTTTAAGAGCATGTTTTAAATTACTAAAACTGGATCTTTGCATTCCCTAAATGTAAGAGTAGACTGTAAATTGCAAACCATTCCATATTTCTCACTTTTATAATGTTGTTAATATATAAAGTTTAGTATTCACAAGATCGTAGTTATCATTGCAATATGTTTACGTGTGTTATTCGTGATATATATAAAATATAAATAAATAATATTTACCATTCGCTACAATACACAGTTCACAAGTACATATACGCACAAGTATATAAGTGTGTTTTGTGTGAGGGCGCACGCTTGTGTGTGCATGTTTATATACACACATATATGTATGCATGCATGTATTTATGTATGCATATTTGTATATGTATGCATGTATTTTCTTTGAGATTTATTTGTTTTCCCTCCGCAAGATTAAAGCAAATGACTAACAAAGTTTGGGTCAAAACAGTCCTTGCAATGCGAATGTGTTACTTTATGCATATATGTAGATGTAAAGGTAGATGAACTTGCAGGCATGTGACGCATGTTCGACATTCATTATTGTTTATTAATGTGTTTATATCATACCACAGTATCACAATATCGACCAGACCAGATGCTATTGTACACAGCTAGTCACAATGCATTTTCAATTTTGTCTTGATTGCGCCATTTTTTTTTCCTTCTTGACCCAAATTGCTTAACTAATCCGTCTTCCAAGTCGCCTTCCAAGCGGCCTTTTCCGATCTCTTGAATACCAGTCGGCAACTGCGCATGTCCACCTGTTGTCTGTGAACTTTGCGACACATTGAGTCCAGTGGAACTTGTGCTTTCGGTTTTCTGCGATCACGCCGCTCCGTTCTCAAATCATCTCAATTCGAATATGCTCGTGTAAAAATATTCCAAGCATAAACCTTTTTATGTCCCATCGCATCGCAGCAAATCCCCTTTGTAATATCTCACGTCTCACTTGCATATAAGAACGTAGATAGGACGGTGCAATTGAAGAGTCTAACAAGTATGATATTGTCTATCTTTGCTTTGAGCACATTTTTTTTCTTTGATGTAATTATCTTTCATCCTGTCTTATTCGCTTTGAAATCCCAGCATCAATATCTCGGCACACATTCACTGTGTACCCCAGGTAGACGTACTCCTTTACCTAGAGTACTCATCGCTGAAACTGCACACCAGCTGCAGTGGACACGCATAGCTTAGCGGTAAGTCTTCAAATAAAAACAAAATATTAGCACAAAACTTAGCACAAGGCCGAATAGAGTTTGGAGAGATAAAATTGATGAAGTAAAGGAGTACGTTTACTTATACCATATACATAATACAATTGTGTACGTGTGTTCATTCCAAAAAGAACTCTGATGGAGGATCCCTGGAATAATTTGTTAATTTTTACTGTACATAAACGCAG